>NC_057812.1:204730682-204737671 GCF_018294505.1 Triticum aestivum
CGGATTCCTGCCCGGGGTCGGTGGCGAGCGCGGCTGGGCTGGGCCGCGGCCTGTTGGGCCGGCACAGTTCAGCGGCAGGGAGAGCTTTTTTTTTATAAAGCATATTTTTTTATTTTTTTTATAACAGAGAGAAAAGAAAGAAAAAGAAAATAAAGTAAAATATTATATACGCATATAATATATCAAAATTTTCAGAAAAAGATTTTCTACAGCATGAACATTTTTCTAGAGTTAGATGAAATACACACAAATTTAAAGAAAGCAAAGAGTGCTTCTGCTCTAGTAAAATCCGGTAAAATCATTTTAAAAATACCAAAATTAATTCAAATTTATTTCTCTCCAATTTTCTGATGTAGGGAATCATGTTACCCTATTTTCCATATATTTTATTTTTTTGGAGAAAAATAATTTGAATAAAAGTCAAATAACTCCAAATTGAAAAATAATTTCAAAAGGACTTTGAATTTGATTCTTCGAAACTCCCAACTCATATTTCATATGTTTTGAAGAAGTCATTTTATCTTCTCTCATGAAAATCATTGAGTTGCATGAAGTTTTTGAATTGGAAATGTTTTCCAAATGGAATTCAAATATTTTCAAACACCCTTTTCATTTATTTTAATGGAAGAAGTCATGTCATGTTCTCTCTAGGGTTTTGTATTTGAAAAGAATTTGAATTCACGAAGATCATAAATGAAAAATGAAAGTTTGGGAAAGTCCTTTCATTCCCTCTCATTTAACTTTCAAAAAGTTCGAATTTCACTCACATTCAGTCAATCAATCACACAACAATCAAACAAACAAGCAAATCTATATATTTATTATAACATTCCAAAATTTAGAATTTTGCGATGTTACAAACCTACCACCCTTAAAAGGAATCTCGTCCTCGAGATTCGGAGAGGCTAGAAAGAAATAGGTTAGGTTCGGGGTCTCTTCAAAATTTCATCAATTGTCTTCGGGGTCTGGGGTGCTACCACCCTTAGAAGCATGGTTACGGTTTCATCAAAACTCATATACTTCATCCATATTGTTAACAGTGTCAGTCTTCTCAGATCTTTAGGATAATTCCTTATCTGGGCTCTTTCGGTAGTGGCATAACCTTTTCCTCAACTCTTGTGTCTTTCATCTAGGTAAGGTTCTTCTGTGACTGGTCTTCTTAGCTGACGGGTCTGGCGCCAATACTAAACAACTATCGATATCTCATGGTGGTCAACCATTTATGGTTTCTCCTGTAGGAAATGGGTCTGGTTTATCCTCACCGTATAACCTACGGTTGGCAAAAACTACCTTGTACAAGGGGAAAATACATATACCATTCTAAGGCTTATACAAGGTTTTGATCGTCGCCTCTCTACTATAGGTAAGTCACTCAGATTTACCATCCCATATAGCAAGGCAAATAATAAGAGTAAGTCGGTATGGTGATCAATCCATCCCGCACCCAAATCATTACCTTGTATACGGTTAGCGAATCTCGCATTCTAACACTCAGTCATCCTCACAAGCATTGCAGAATTTCTCTTGTCCATGAACTGCGTTTGGAATAATCCATTGATTCTGCAAGCCAAACAAACATCTATCGTTCCTTCACAACTCTCAGGTTTTGTACTCCTATAAAATTGTTTGCCGATAAACATCGTATCTTCCTCCAGGGTTTTTCCTTCAGCAAGAATGTGCTTGCTTCTTGGCAGGTCCTGGGGCCTGTGGGTTATGGCCCATCTCATCACTTGTAGTCCTTGAACTTATCATCGGGCAATTGATCATTATTCCAACTTCCAACTTCCTAGTATTCTTAAATCCATCCAATTGTACTGTCTTCCTTCCTTCTATTGGCACCAAACTAGGACATGATTACTCAGACTCATCATGGAGTTTCCCTTGATCCATATTTCCAACATCATACCTCCTTTATATCCAATAGTAATTTATCTCGTCATTCTCGTTGGATATCCCTCATACCGAGATAAAAACTTATACTTGTGGAGTCCATATTCCACTTCATGGAACATCATTATCCTTTCCAGGGTCAAGTGTCCTTACAAGGGAATATTGGCCATCTCTGCATGGCACTTCTTCAACTGGGAAACATGAAACACATCATGAACTCCTGACAGTCCTTCGGGTGACTCCAACTTGTTGGCCACTTCTCCCATACGCTCCAAAACTTGGTATGGTCCTACAAATCTCGGGGCTAACTTTCCCTTAACTACAAATTGTTTAACTCCTCGCAGAGGGGTCACACGAAAACATGCTTTGTCTCCAATTTCATAAAGTACCTCCTTGCGTTTTTGAGTCTGCATAACTCTTCTGTCTGGACTGAGCTACCTTCAGTCTATCTTGAATCAAATTATCATTTTCTTCTGACTTCTTGATCACATTAATTTGGTCCAAACAACTGACGGTCTCCACTTCATCCCACATACTCTTGGGGCATCACACATATCGAGACAAAACTCGTATTCATTTTGTCCAAAATCCACTCAGTGGAGTATCCTTATCTTTTCCAGGGGTCAAGGGTTCTTACAGGGTACTACCACCCTTAAAATGCACAAATCTTCCATAGAACATATTTCTCTTATCCTCAAAAATGGTCAAAATCCTTCTTCATAGAGTAACAACTCATAAAATCCATATCAGTACCAACGATGCTAACTTTCTCAATTTCTCAACTGATTACAATCTCTCGCTTTTCCATTACATGTCTCAACTCAACACCTTGATATAAAAGAAAATGTTCTCACTTCTACTACTCCATTTCTTTTGTTGCAAACTCACTATCTAGCACAAGTCTCCTTCTCCTTGGGGCATCCTCTGGCAAAGTGCCCTGCTCTATTACAACAAAAACATATTACTTCTGACAAGTCTCGAGGTTTCCTTTTTGGGCAACTGTTGAGGTAGTGCCCTGACTCCTTGCACCTGTAATAGGTGATATGACTCAGGTCCTTCCTAGTATCCAATCTACTTCTCTTCCTGGACCTTTTCATGCCAATCATGGCTTCTATTTCTTGTGGGTCATATTCTACTTCCTCTGTCGGGAATTCTACTAGATCCCCATTCAAACAATTTTGGGAGATGTGTCCTTCTTCTCCACATGAATAGCAAGACTTGGTGCAGGGTTTACTCGGGTCTTCTTTAGATGTGTCCTCCATCTCTTCCTTCATCACAGGTTCTTCTAAAATTTCCATAAGGGCTCCTTCCTTTACTTCTTTCTTTTGTTGGATGGTTCGTTGTACCATGGGGTAAATGTGACACTGAGCAGGATAGTGGGTAGTCCCTTCACACAAGAAACAAGTAATCTACCTAGTTGGGCATTCTTCATCTGGGTGACTTCCTTCACAATTAGGGCATTCATCCTTGTGTTCTTTATGGGTGTGTCCTATTTTTCCACAAATCTTGCATGCACAAGGTTTCTTCATATCCTTTCCATAAGGCTTCAACTTCTGGGACACAAACCGAGACTTTGGAAAAGTCAACTTAAATTCTCTCCAAGTGGTTACTCCTTGCCATCCATTCATGGTTTGGTACATCCTCCACCAAGTAGTAGCACCTCTTTCAAAGCACTAAAGAGCATGCTGGATCATATCCTTTCCGACTTTAGGGTAATTCTCCATGTGATCCTCCATGTTTTGAATCCATCGGTCTGTCTCCAATTGACTCATCGGTCCAGACAATACAAGCTCATCTCCGTTCATCCTCTAATGGGTCAATGGGTTTTGGGGTGGGGTAAGAGAGATAGAGAGGGATGCACGCAGTACAAACAATGGTTTTAAAAAGACAGATTTTATTTGTGGCTGTCGGGAAAAGCATCAAACAAATGACAGCTCACAAATGTCGCATCTAACATAGGTATATAACAGGGGTTTGGTCTTCTAAAGGTCAATAAATCTTCAATGTCTCCAAACTCTTCAAGCCTTGTTCATGCCTCCAATGGCTTCTTCCGATCATGCTTGTCTTCTCAAGTTCTTTTGCCAGATCATCTCTGTTGACGTGAAATCTCTCGTGACATCCTTTAATATTCCGGAGTTGTATTTCAAACTTCTAGGTTTCAACATCCTTGGCATGAACCATGGTCATAATGTCCTTCAATTCCTGACAAATCTCTGGTATCTCGAGGTCGTAGCTCCTCCAGCTTGGCTACTTCGGCTCCTTGGTCCTAAGTTCTTCACGGAATGCTTCTTTGTCGCATATAGCTTCCTGCAGGTCCATCTTAAAATCCTTGATGTAATACTCCAGATCCTGGTGATACACTAGCTAAGGTTAAAACTTCATCTTTTGCTGATTAGGTGTTCCATTAGCCCTTTGTCAACCAATCCTTCCAACGGAATGCATGCTTAACTTAGCACGATGACAATAGCATAAGCGGACGTTAAAAGCTTGGATAGCCGTGTTTCTGCTCTTGCCATTTCCATCAGCTATCATTCCATAGTTGATATCTCCTGCCTTAGGGTTTCTTGACAAAAACTTTGAGTTCTACTGCTCCATGCTCTGGTCTTTCTCCGATACACCTTGATCTCGGGTATTGATAACTTTCATAGTCTGTCAAGTTCCACCAGGGGAGTCTTACTAGGTCATACAAATCTGGAAATTCTTCATAGCTGCCAATTCTCCTAGTCTTCGGAGTCTTCAGCTGTTGTAGTCTTCCTTTATCATGATGTATGGTAAAATCCTCTTCATTCCGAATGGTCTCGGTTGTCCGATATCTTGTACTTCTTGGAGTGGTCTCATCAGTCGAATCTTTGTGTGGTCAAAAGGGAAAAGGGGTATGGTCTCACTAAAGGGAATTTTTGAATAAGCTCAGAAGAGAAGAGATGTAAAAGATCTTTTGAAAGGGAAAGTTGTAGAGAAAATCTTTGCTATGGGCTTGCCAGTTTCTAGGGTCACGTCCTACAGTCAACATGTGCTCTGATACCATCTTGTAGTGACCTAACCCGAATGGATCAAGTCCCTGTGCTTAAGTGTCAACCCTGGATCGGTATGCTGACACACACAGTACTCGAGGATTTAGAACAGAGGTAAATCACATGTATAAGTAACGTAAAATACTATTGCCTCAATCCAAAATAGCGGAAGTAACAAGGTTGTGGATTCCCATCAACACCAACGGCAAAGTTGAGTGTAGAAATTGTAACCCTAACGTATCACTTACTCGTCGTAAGATATCCTGCAACATGAGACGTTGCAGCCACAAAGGGTCAGTACATTGAATGTACTGGCAAATTCACACTGTAGAGCAATGATGAATAATGGCTATCACTACATGCATATATGGCTGGTGGAAAA
Organism: Triticum aestivum; assembly: GCF_018294505.1. NCBI lineage: Eukaryota > Viridiplantae > Streptophyta > Magnoliopsida > Poales > Poaceae > Triticum > Triticum aestivum. Next base: position 204,735,966 of record NC_057812.1, read on the forward strand.
GCTCTACGGTTATAAGGTTTTTGCGAAAAGCCAATTTTCCCTACTACAAAGGAATAAATTTATATTTAACTATCATGGTGGTTGTTAAACATTGAGAATGGTCGACAGCATTCTCAATCCCAATTAAGCATCATCATTAAAATCCAACAATATTCATTTAAAGTAACGTGATGAGATTCACATGATAATCCAGGTACTAGATACTCAAGACGTCCATAACCGGGGACACGGCTAATCATGATTAGTTTGTACACTCTGCAAAGGTTTGTGCACTTTTCCCCACAAGACTCGATCGCCTCCGTTTGGTTTCTCGCACTACATGGTGTTTGAGAAGACGGATGACCGAGACATAGTCTTTCAGAAGCGCTAGCACCTTACGATGGATAGACTGTTACACCTACTTTCCCCTACATCTGCTAGTCTACCCTGTAAGAGTTCGCACGACTTAATCAACTATGCTAGAGCCCATAATAGCTTGTGGCTGCACACGGAAGTTTCTAGTATGAAAAATCTCATGATCCCTTTGAGCCTGGGTGGCGGTCCATAAAAAACAGGCAATCCTGGTCTACCCACGTGCCTAGACAGGCAATCCTAGAATACCCAGGTACCTCAATCCACCTAGATGTGTGTTTAAGTTGCCACCTTAAGTAAACCATTAATTAACAATCTCACATCTGTCATGAATACTCTCAAAAACCCAATCCACGTCTACGAGCATAGCATGACAATGTAAGCATAACGTAATAGTAACTCCCAAGGGTTTGATAATAAACAGGTAATAGGTACTACCTCAACTACTTCACATCCCACAATTTAATTAGATCCTAACCATGCAATGTTTGAGGGTGAAACTAATGCATAAAAGCTGGGTATGAAAGGGATATGATCGAAGTGTGAACTTGCCTGCAATGTTGATGAAGATGATTCGCACTCATAACTCTTGATAGTTCTACTCGTCACACTCCGGTCAATCTATCGTAAGCAAGCAATAGTAACCACACATAAGCAATCACTCAAAAGACCAGAAAGGTCGAAGAAAACAATTCGGAAAAAGTCAAAACCAAGCAAATAGCTCTTGCAACATAAAACAATTTCTAACAGTAACAAAATTATGTGAATTTGGCCTTATCAGAAAGTACAGGTCAAGAGCTTCGATTTGCAAAAAGAATCAACTCAAACGGAGTTACGAAACTCAAGTTATGATCAAACGAAGTTTGAATACAAATCTGATCTAATTCAAATTTTAAAACTTTCAAAAACATGTTTGAGTTGGATTACTGGATAGAGGGGATCATAACGAAGACATGAGCGCTGGTTTCGTTGGATTTGGACAAACGAGCGAAAAGTAATGATTGATTGAAGCACAGAGACTAAACTGTAATTAAAATCATCACAGATAGGTCCCTGCTGAAAATAAACAGAAAAAGGAAAAACTAAATAACGAACGTTCGCTGACTAGTTCTAAACAGTGGACGTTCGCTGTTTAATAAAACCAAAAAAACAGTTCTAGTCTAGGGTTTTAAAAAAACCGAACCTAAAAAAAAGACCGTGGTCGGTTTACACTGGTTCACGGCGGTTCGAAGAGAACCGGTGGTTCGTGGAGCGGATCGAACCGGCGAGCTCCGGCGAGTCAGCGCGGGGCTCCGGCGGGCGGCTCCGGTCGTCGGAGGAGACGGCGAGGCGCACGGGGAGAGGCGGCGCGGGGC
>NC_057812.1:204738142-204753532 GCF_018294505.1 Triticum aestivum
GGGTGCAACGCAGGCGCGGCGGCGGAGCGGCAACGGCGGCGGCGAGATGCAGCGGCTGTGGCGCTGGCGCGAGGGCGGCGGCGCGGCTCAAGAGGAGAGAGAGAGGCCCGGACTCGCCTTATATAGGTGGGGAGGCGTGGGGAGGAGGCAACGGAGGCGGACGCGGTGTCCGGCCGGACTCCGGCGGCGGCGCTCCCGTGCGGGAGCTGGATTCCTGCCCGGGGTCGGTGGCGAGCGCGGCTGGGCTGGGCCGCGGCCTGTTGGGCCGGCCCAGTTCGGCGGCGGGGAGAGCTTTTTTTTATAAAGCATATATTTTTATTTTTTTTATAACAGAGAGAAAATAAAGAAAAAGAAAATAAAGTAAAATATTATATAGGCATATAATATATCAAAATTTTCAGAAAAAGATTTTCTACAGCATGAACATTTTTCTAGAGTCAAATGAAATACAGACAAATTTAAATAAAGCAAAGAGTGCTTCTGCTCTAGTAAAATCCCGAAAAACATTTTAAAAATACCAAAATTAATTCAAATTTATTTCTCTCCAATTTTCTGATGTAGGGAATCATGTTACCCTATTTTCAATATATTTTATTTTTTTGGAGAAAAATAATTTGAATAAAAGTCAAATAACTCCAAATTGAAAAATAATTTCAAAAGGACTTTGAATTTGATTCTTCGAAACTCCCAACTCATATTTCATATGTTTTGAAGAAGTCATTTTATCTTCTCTCATGAAAATCATTGAGTTGCATGATGTTTTTGAATTGGAAATGTTTTCCAAATGGAATTCAAATATTTTCAAACACCCTTTTCATTTATTTTAATGGAAGAAGTCATGTCATCTTCTCTCTAGGGTTTTGTATTTGAAAAGAATTTGAATTCACGAAGATCATAAATGAAAAATGAAACTTTGGGAAAGTCCTTTTATTCCCTCTCATTTAACTTCCAAAAAGTTCGAATTTCACTCACATTCAGTCAATCAATCACACAACAATCAAACAAACAAGCAAATCTATCTATTTATTATAACATTCCAAAATTTAGAATTTTGGGATGTTATAGTTTGTAGGAGTACTACGGCGTGCGGGGCCATGTCGTAGTAAACGGGTTCAAGCCAACGCCTTAAATATGTGTGGGCCGCTTGGTTTTACGGGAATGAGGCAGCATTTTGGGTTTGGGGCCCAGTGGAGATATAGTACGTACAAAAAATTGTGGACGTAGGTTCGACCGAAAGGCAATGATGCATGGGCCCTGCATTTTGATATACCCGGGGCCGCGTGAAATTTGCTACTCTACTCAAAAGTACTCCCTCCGTTCCCAAATACTTGCCTTTCTAGCAATTTCAACAAGTGACTACATACGGAGCAAAATGAGTGAATCTACACTCTAAAATATGTCTACATACATCAGTATGTGGTAGTCATTTAAAATGTCTAGAAAGACAAATATTTGGGAACGGAGGGAGTAGTAAGGTACACATGTATTGAACACATGAGATTTCGAAACCAAATTATGAATAAATACGCACTATAGCATGTAAAGCTTTGAGTCATATATGCATGATGTAGATGTTCATTTAGTTCTTATAGTTCATCTCATTCAAAATCAATAAGTTTTATAAAAATGTTAAGATTCATGGGGTTGTGCATTGTACTCCCTCCGTTCCAAAATAGATGACCCAACTTTGCACTAACTTTGTACAAAGTTAGTGCAAAGTTGGGTCATCTATTTTGGAGGGAGTAAATCATAAAGTAAAAAACAAATAATGGAAATTCATTTAGAAAAAATAATCAATTATGATACAGAAGATTCTAGAACAAAGGAGAAGTGCTTGTGTTTTGAGGTTTGTGCATTATGCTTAAGTTCAACCATGGAGTCTTCTAAATTGTACATGTGGCAGATCTGGTGGAATGTTGATGATATCCAACGGCCAGTAGTGCTCGAATTTGCCTATCTCTGCACTGTCGGGTTAGCTTCATCCAGCGACCATCTTTCAAAGTTATTGGCACACTATATAGTTCTTGTGCCATAGTTGCATGTTTTGGAAAAAAGCTACTTGTGGGTTGTACTATCTATTTAGGAATAGAAGATGTATACATGGAAGTTGTAGGGAAAGAGATGACATGGAGCATCTCAATTCGTATGACTAGGGATTGGAAAAGAGATGTCATTTGGTTCACATCATAGGAACTTTTCGATTGAATCTAGAGATGACATGTTTCTCAATTCCTATGGAGAGGGATTAGAAAAGTGATGTAATTTGGTTGATATCATAGGAACTTTTCTATTGAATACACGCTAATGTTTATTTTCTTTTGAAATTAAGGGAGTATAGGAATCCATTCATATGAACCAAGTGGCTCTAAAGCTATAGAAATGATATCATGTTTATTTCCTTTGAAATGTGGAGTATATGAATCTATTCCTATGAACCAATTGGCTCTAAAGGAAAAAATACTATAAAAATCATATCATATAGAGTTCCTATGATATTCCTCGACACTAAAGGATGCTTGAAATTGCTGCGGGTGATACGATGGTCTTTCTTTGTAGACTCCTCACCCAACTTTATAGTTACCTCTCTAAGATGAATGAAATGATATATACATGGTATTCTACATGTGCAATTTGGTACAAGAAAACTCGGTAAAAGTTTGCGAGGTTCGAATTTTCAATAAAGCTATATGCACTGCATTCCGGAACGGAGGGAGCATATGGCAGTTGCTAACACTCACGTGGAAGATTTGTGTGTAGGAGGAGTGGTTGTTTTGTTAAATGACATGGCAAAACTGACACTGTCGGATGCCGATCTAACGGTCCTTACGGCGTTCATCAGGAAAGGGCTTGTGGCGAACGTTTGTCGGATAATGATTTACGGACACATGCATTGCATTGATACGTGCCCCCCTCTCTCTCACGCACACACACCCTCACGTGTCACGACTCTCCTGAGTCCTCTTGTAGACTCGCATGTCGCACCCACCGTCTATATGCAGGTAGACGTCACGCACATATGTGCTCTTCATACCCTACCCTCAGATCTTCTAAAAAACAAAAGATGGCACGCACATTTTATTTTAGCTCACACGTCACACACTTGTACTATTACTCTTGCGGCAAACGTTCTTTGGGCATAGTATATTGTACTCTCACGAAGAGAAGCGGTGCACGCACGCACTAGTTCTCTCACACCCACTCGCGGGTACACGTAGGAGCGCATTTTTGAAACTGGTACAACAAAATCACTCCACTATATATAAAAGAAGGAGCCTTAGCGCTTGATTTACTAGGGTTCCTCTTGTTCACTCTCTCATGCTCTCCAGATCTAAGCAACACATAGGTGGCCACACTCTCTCTCAGCTCACGGCTGGTCACAAATCCGGCCGGACAACCTCGACCGGGGCAGGGGTGTAGGTGCATCGTTCACGCTGTTGTTGGCGGCGAGGGAGGAGACCAACGGCTGCCTGCGCGTGCCGATCGGCGGCCGTGTCGTTCTCTCCGAGAGAGCGCCGGCTCGGGAGGGCCTCCGACCCATTCTTCCTCCCTGCGGTATTGTGGCCAAGATGCAGCCTCCCGACGCCGTCTTTGCGACATGCCGACGACCCTCAGGTATATATTCCTTCGAAACCTGCCTTGCTCTACTGCCCCAGCTCCCTTCGTGTGGATCCTTTTCTACTTCCCTCCGTTGTTCCAAAGCCACCTAGACTTCTACTAAGGCACGTGCTTTGCACGTATGTTCTGTTTGATAGATACTCATGTACCTTCTTTTTAGAGAGAGAAATGGGTACTCGTATCTTGAGCAGATATCATAGTGGGTTTGTTTGCATGATCTAAGGACTATTCTGAAATAAGAAGCAAATCACTTGCACAAATCAAACTGAGTTCCAAGTAAGAATTTGATTACAAGATAAAAGTTGTAGTTTTATTATATGTTGTTTCCTGGGTTCCACTGATGTATAGTTCCCGAGTTGTTTGATGATTTACATGCATGTTTATGGACTATTTTGTGCAACTAAATACGTCATTTAGGTCTGACAGACACTCATGTCCTGTATTAGCTTAAGGTATAGCTTATGTATGACTGAAATAAAATATTACACTTTTTTTGCGAATAATAAAAATATTACATTTCTCGATGAAGCAGAATAAAACTTTAGCTAGCATCAGCCATGCAATGTTATGTTATGTGAACAGTGTAAACTTTGCAGTATAGCGGCATCTAAAAAATCCATTTTTACAGTAATCTAAAAAAATAAGCTAGTAGTAGAGTGTTTATTTCCCAGGAGACAACGGGGAACCAAAATGTGCTAGCTACTTGCCAACTTCTCATACTTGCATGTGAGGAGGTGGCAGAAGTTTCTAGACATTTCTCAACTTCAGTAGGTGCAATCCAGATTCAACGGGGACTTCTTTATTTGTTTACTTGGAGAGCAGAGTCGGCCATGTGCACAAGGAGCGAGAGCGAATCCGGCAGCTCTTAGCCGTCAGATCATGTCATCCTTTGTTTGATGGACGGCAGTGATATGCATGAGAGGGGAAATGAACGGTGGATTTTGAGCCAATGCTTGTTTGGGCGGGAGAACCGAAGATGGAGTGGTAAATCCAATTTCAAAACTGCCGCATTATAGTAGTAGTAGTAGTTTAGAAGTAAAGCTATTTCATACAGTTGACTCAAAGCATTGGTTCAAACAGGGAAGAAAGTGGGAAAGTTGTAGCATGAATCTAGGACTTGGTTCTAAGAGGAAACGGGGGAAAGTAGTAATATCTGTCACTGTTTAAATAACCGTATTTCTTATTTGCGCAAACAGGGATGTCTGTCTCCATATCGTTTCGAGATGTCTGTCTGCGTATCGTTTCTATCCGCGCAATCAAAAGCACACACCTCAGTTTTAGTACAACTGCGCAAAATGAGATGGCTATCCCTCGCTGCCGTCGTCTAACCTCCCGTCTTCAAGGTATCCCTACATTGGTAGTAACTAAGGTAGAATGACCAACGCAATCTAAAAGAAGCTTATTCGTACGTTTTACTTCCTGATTGCAGTGCAGGGACGAGCGAAAACAACTGCATCCTAGTCCGGAATGCACTTTCTACCAGTTCATCCATGGAACAAGGACGAGCTAGCACGACTGCACGCGGTTTTTTGGACAGGTGCGCGGACAAGAGGCATTGTGGTCTGCTTATTTCTGCAAATAGTGGTGCTTAAATTTAGTGGAATGCACAAGCATTTCAGCTGGTCAGTACACTGCATGGTTCAGTTCAGCATTCCAGCTGAGACCACAATTATAATTGGTTATTCTGGAACGAGATAACCTAACCCTGAATGGTGGCAACAAGAAAAAACCAGAGTGAACTCCAGGAAATTTAAGCCTGCTGGGAGGCCCTTTGCTTAGAGAGAAGCCTTGCTTGTTTTTTCCTGATTTGTAAACCTTCTCACAACTTTGTCTTTTGTTGTGAACTAGTATATGTTTGTTATGTTCTATGAATCATTGAGATGTATAAAATTGCTTAACTTATGTTTTTCAAGTTTTTTATGAAGACGAGTTTAATGTGAGTGTTCCACATGAGCGCTGGACTAGCGTGTGAACGTTTGGAATTTATTACATTGTGGCCTCAATTAACTGCATGAACCACTCTAACAAGATACATAGTTGCTAATATGTAAGACAGCAGATTGTTGATTGTTAGCTGGTCGATAGCCTAGTGTTGAAGCATCTGAGCCAATGTGCCGTGTTTTGCACAACTGCTTACAAGTGGGGTGGCACCAACAGTGTTTACAAGTACTTATGTATACGTCGGCGCACGGTTCTCGAACGAGTGCTCTATTTCATCAAAACACACACTGCTCGTATGATAAACCGTGACAACTTATGTCTTACCATGCCATATTCATGAAAAAACTAGTGAGGACGCATCTGTTTCGGCAACAATTACGATGGTTCTCACATAATTCACGGGCACACAAAAGTAGCAGCAGTTCCCATAGATGGATTCAAACAGAGTACTAGCCCCAGAGAGGTCGATAACAGGCAAGGTTCGGATAATTAGACACAATCCAAACTACTATTAAACACTTGCTGGGGCAACTATTTCATGCCTCGATCTAATTTGGGCTGGACACAAGACGGACCTTGCCATGAACATCATCGAGGACGTCCCGCAGCAGCTCAATCATGTGAACCTTCATGAAGACAACCCTGTGGCCATGCCACTGATAAACTTGTTTGTGGAGGCATGCCACGTCATCTTCCTGCGTAAGCTTGACAAGAACAGTATTCCTCACAAACGAAGGAGTAGCTTTGAACTTCTTGTGCTTCAGTACACCCTGGACAACACGCCTAACAACAGTGAGGCTAGAATACAACTCTTCATTGGTATAACCGCAAATGGCTTCCAGGATCTAACAGCCTAAGAACTCTGTTTTCCCAGTGCGTATATTCAGGTTGTCCGCCTCATAGCGAGTGACATGTACAACCACATAATCCTTGTCTACATCAGGGCTCTAATTGAAACAGAAACAAATTCTGAATTACTTTTCAGTATAAGAAACACAAGTTATTTAAACCACTACGTATACCATGACATCGAAGCTAATAAAATTTTGCATTATTAATCACCAGATACTACCTTTTCTAAAAAAATCACCACATACTTAGATGAAAAACCACAATCGAGACTGGCAAAGAAGGAAATCACCTTGGGCAGCTCAATGGGGGGGACACATCCTTGAAGGGGGAAAACTGCTCCTGTAGTGCCACGGGGGCTGTAACCTCAAACGGGGCATTGACCATCTCAGTATCTGGGGTCTCCTCGATGGTTGCCTCCATCTTCTTGGAGCTCTCTATCTCGTGGGGATCAGCCTCCCGCTTCTGCTCCAATATCAGCAGATCTTTGCCTGGTTCTGCTTGGTCCATCATGAAACTGACGAATACTAGGAATCCACTAAAAGGAAAACACAATCGCAATGACAATGAAACAAAAAAGAGAGTGAGGATCGGTTAATGCTTTGCAAAAGTTCTTTTTTTTTCCTCTGAACGAAAATATACCAACATCACAGATCTGCTTACCTTCCCTTCGTTCGGACAGAAGAACAGTGGCATATGCAAGTGTTGCCTTTCTTGAATACGGTGAGGGAGAAGGGGATTCAGTGAAGAGTGAAATGATGGTTTCTTCGTCCGTTAAACTTAGACTGCGGGGAGGTGGGGTTTTGTGATACGACGGCTCGTTACTGCCGCGCTACGACCGGGGTGACTCTCCGCCTGCATACTGCCTTCTAATTTGGTGGATGGCATTTGGGCCCGCGCGCTGCATGGCCCGCATGTCGGTGAACAGAAGTATAACGGCATTCAGTAGAGGGAGACGTTTCAATGACCTAGGAGGAGCCAGAAGCGGTAGAGTGTCTCCATTGTACTAGTAGTAATTGTTTTTCTGGGTAGCTGTAGAGTGTCTCCACTGTACTAGTAGTAATTGTTTCTCGGGTCCCAAGACCAAACAGCCCATCCACACTAGTAAATAGTAAAATCAATTCAAAAACCTGGGTGCTCTTCTTCCTCCTCGCTCCCACCCACCTCACGTCAGCTCGCTCCACTCGTACCCCCAAATTCCTCACCTCACTCTTACAGAAAACCCCAACTCCCCTTCTTCCTCACTCCTACAGAAAACCCCCAGCTCCCCTTCTTCTTCGCTCGCACTACAACTAGGCTCGTCATTCGTTACTCTGCTCAAATCCGTGAGCGCGACGCGACGCCCTCGAGGAAAATGGAGTCGGCTGACCCCAGCGCCAAGAAGATGAGGCTCCCGCCAGCGGCGACGCCTGTTGTAGATCCCACACCCGGCAGCGCGGGGAGAAGCGGCGACCCCGCCCCCACCGGATCCCAGGAACCCGTAGAATCTCGGGTGGACCGCATCAGTGATCTCCCGGACGCCATCCTTGGGGAGATCATCTCGCTTCTCCCCACCAAGGATTGCTGCCGCACCCAAGTCCTCTCAATTCAGTGGCGCCCTCTATGGTGCGTCGTTCCCCTTAATCTCGACTGTCGTCAGCTATCTCTCTTCAATGATTTTGAAATCCCCAGAGCCATCATCTCCTCCCACCAGGGCTCTGTTCAAAGCCTCTGCATCCCATCATGCTACCTGAGCAAGCATACCATGCCCTGCACGATGGAAGCCTGGCTGGAATCCCCTGAATTCACAGAACTACAGCTGCTTGAGTTCTACTATTCCCCTAGAAATCACATACCACATACCGAACGCCATGAACTTGTGCCCTCAGCACCGATGTTCATCTCGGGGTTTTCGTCCTCTCTCCACACCGCCACCTTTGCACAGTGCTACCTACCAGACAATCTGGTACTAAACCTTCGACTCCCATTTCTCAAGAAACTTTCACTTGTGCGGGTTCGTATATCGGAGGCCTCATTGCACAGCATCATCCACTCCAGTTGCCCTGCGCTGGAGTGCTTGGTGCTTGTTTTCACAGTTAGAATCAGTTGTCTCCAAATAAAGTCGCCTAACCTTGTAAGAATTGAAATTTCTTTTGATGGAAGGCAGCTCATCATCCAAGATGCCCCTTCACTTCAAAGGTTGATCCTTGATTCTAGTTATTCACCGTTGCAAATAATCGTCCACTCTGCGCCTAAACTGGAGACCTTGGGTGTAATACATGATCTCTGTGCTCATTTCAATATGGTGTTTGGCTCCATAGTTCTTCAGGTACTTTATATTATCATCTACACTTGTAACCACAAGCTGCATTTTAAATTTCTGAGCATAATTTATATATCATCTTAGAGTACACATTTTGTACTAATATTATGTTCTATGCTCAATGAAGAGTTTCTCCATGGATGGCCTATCAATGGTGCTGGATTCTGTCAAGATCTTATATATCCAAATGAATAGTTTTGATCTGAACAAGATTATTGGCTTGCTACAATGCTTTCCATGTCTGAAGAAGTTGTATATAAAGGTGATAATTTCACGCACATTGGAAGCCCACATATAGTGTACTAGAATTAACCGTTCAGCTATTGCTCTTTCGACACTCTTCTTTTAGACCTTAACTGTTTTCAATCTTCATGTCTATTTAGGTAACAGGACGGGGTAAGAAAGTTATAACCAATCGGTGGATTCGTAAGCATCGGGATTTTCTCACTTCTCATGAGATTCGATTGAAGACAATAACGCTAGAACGATATGTAGCCAACCGTGCAAACACAAGATTTGTCACATTCTTCCTGCTGAATGCGAGGTTACTATTGTCCATCAGGCTTAAGTTTATCAGCAGCATGGTTTTGACGGATGGGTATGTCGAAGAGCAAAAAACGGAGTTTCGGGTGGGCAAAAGAGATGCTGAACATGTCGGGCTTCTATTTACAACATATTGTGGTCATAATCCAGTAAATTTTACGACCCAGGATGTTCATTCTATGGACCTGACCGATCCATTTGACTGTGACTGCCGAAAATAGTGCTGGAGTTAGATGTTGTTGCCCTTTTCAATCTGGTTTTTTTTTGTAAACCTGATGAACAATTAACCCTCGTGCTTTTGTACAGTTTGTAAGCTGGAGTTAGATGTTCCTGCCCTTTTCAACTCGGCTGTGGCTGTCATATTTTCTTTGAAACAAGGCAAATGGCTTGCCATTCGTTTAATTTAGAGTGAAATATTGTAACAAATCCAAACCAAGGGAAATAACATCACTCTCGCCGTCTGCTTGAGCTCACTGTGCATTACAGAAGCCAAGTGATTAGCCCCCACCAGCACCCACAAACTTATTTCGAACTAGCACATCAAATGGGATGTAAATTTTCATAGGAAAGGCTGCATGACCGTGACGGATTTGGATTCTGACATTTGGGACCCGCGAGGAAATAGCCTATCCTAGGTGGTGTCGACTTACTAGCCAGTCAACAAACGATTCTGCCTACCGGCCGTTGGATTGACATCCAACATTTTTCGTGTATCTTCTATCTCTTGTCTTCTTCTTCCTCCAATCGCCCAAACCAAACCACCCCGTCGGCTCCGCCTGCTCCCGCCTCCCATGGCTGGGTGCGCCTCTGCTGCCCTACCGTACGTACCCTCCAACGTTGGCCAGTCCCTCCCTCTATTCCCCCACACGTCCTGTTATTCTCCAACGACGTCAGCCCCAACACGCACTCGCGCCCGAACCAGTCAACCCTCGTACTCCCCTCTGCCTATGACTGGACCGGTGCATCTTCAACGGCTCCTGTTCGTTCCTTCCGAGGCCTCGCTGTTGTCCTCCGCCTTGCGGCCTTGGTTCGCTCGCCGTGCGCGGTGCGCCGCCCTCTTGTGTTGTCAACGCCGTCAACAACCGAGAGGAACAAGGAGATGACTATACATGGAGAGGATGACAGTAGGGACCCACCAGCGTCATGGCAGTACGCAAGCAAGGGCCTCTATAGTACAAGCCCAAAAATATGGTTCCTCCTAATGGTTCGACATCTGGGGCTCACGCCATTGTCAACGTAGTCAATAAACGAGAGAATTACACTACGAACGGCTGACACCAGGGACCCAGCAAGTCGCGCAGTTTTTTTTGAGGAACAAGCAGTTGTTATTTATACTAGTTTTAGCGAAGGATCAGGGTAACAACGGGGCTGTGTGGGGGCTGTGGCCCGTCTAGCCAGGGTTTTATTTATGTTTACCACATCATGAGCCCAGTTGTATTTTTTCTTGCTGAAAATGGCTAGCCCAGTTCTATTTTTTTTAAGAAATACCCAAACAAGGCCTACTTGCTTTATCGGCCCTGCTAGGCTGCAAATCTTTCAAGACGAGGAGAGTTTCATTCGGTTTGCCCAGAAATGGGTTGTACATTTTTAAAACACATCAAACCAGGAATTAGTTTCATTTTTTTTCATTACAAGATCTTAAATTCCATTGATTTTTATGCATGGACAATTATTTGGATTTTATATTTATATAAATTATTTTTCAAAATAGTTTGAATGTGAATCGATATTTCTGGATTAAAAACAGTTGACTGCACCAAAATATGCAAAGTTTCATATACCTTTTAACCGTGGCCACGATATGGGGTGTGATGCTAACAAAAAGAAGATGGGCTCCAAAAAATTTCTTAAGAATTAGCAAATGGGTTGTACATTATTAGAAATAATGGCAGATGGGTTGTATGCTGTTTTCCACAGATTTGAGGCTGACTTGTGCGCCTACTACAGGTTGACGTGTATGCTTTCATAAAAAAAGGTTGACGCACACGCAACACCCTGTCAACTTAGTCAACACACGAGAGCGGTGACTGTTGGATGTCCATCCAACGACTATCGTGCTTTTTCAATCTCTGCTCTTCATGCTCAAGCCGCTCAAACAAGCGCCGGCAGGACTGCCTGCTCCCTCCTCCCGCGGCCGGCTATGCTGCCGCGTAGGCCTCACGGCCCCACCGTACTCCCATCGCTGGCCTAGCCATCCCTCTACTCACCCACACATGTTGTTATTCTCCGGCGACGGCAGACGAACCAGTAAACCCTTGTACTCCTCCGCGTGGGAAACAACTGTCGAGTATTCCCTGGCTCCGTGTCATTCCCTTCCTAGGCCTCGCCATTGTCCACCGCCCTGGTGCTCTCGGCGCGGCCTGGTCAATGTGGTCAATGAACGACATCCATCGGAAGTGGACTGTACATGGAGAGGCTGACAGCTGGGTCCACGGCCGCACGCAAGGAAATGCCTCCTTATTACGCGCAAAATAATGATTCCTCCACCTGACAGCTAGGACCCACAGGAAGGGCCTCTGTATTTCACGAAAAAAACGTACCCCCCCAGCTGACAGGTCGGACCCACCAGCTATATCTTAGCACGCAAGGAAGTGCCTCCTTATTACGCCCAAAAAAATGAATACCCCCCTGCTAGCTGGGACCCACCATATTGTTGTGCTGACTTGTGGGCCTACTAAGTTGACAGGAACGGAGAGCTTTGTCAACTTAGTCAATACTCCAGTGACCGTATGATGTCCATCCAACGGCCATAGTGCTTCTTCAACCTCTGGTCTTCTTGCTCCAGCCGCCCAAAGCAGCGCCAGTCGTGCCGCCTGCTCCTGCCTCCCGTGGCCGGCTGTGCTACCGCGGAGGCCTCACCGCCCCCATACTAATCCCACCACTGGCCAGGCCATCCCTCCACTCACCCACATCCCCTGTTATTCTGCGGCGACGACAGCCTTACACCGCAGCCGAACCAGTGAACGCTCGTACTCCTCTCCGCGTAGTCATCCACTGTCGCGTCTTGCACGGCTCCGCGTCGTCCCCATCCTAGGCCTCGCTGTCGTCCACCGCCGTGGTGCTCTCGGTGCGGCATGGTCAATGTGGTCAACGACCGACTTCCATCGAAATAGTACTGTACATGGAGAGGCTGACAGCTGGGTCCACGGCAGCCGCAAGGAAGTGCCTCCTTATTACGCGGAAAATAATTATTCCTCCACCTGACAGTGGGGACCCATCGGACGGGCCACCAGTATTTTGCAAAAAAAATCGTTTCCCCCTGACTGCTGGGACCCACCGGACGGGCCACCGTATTTTGCGAAAAAACGCTCCCCCCACTGTCAGCTCGGACCCACCAGAAGTGCCTCCTTATTACGCACAAAAAAATGAATACTCCCCCGGCTAGCTGGGACCCACCTTGCTGGGAGGCTGACTTGTGGGCCTACTAAGTTGATGGGGATGAAGGGCCTTGTCAACTTAGTCAATATGAACGATTCTAGCTCCAGTGACCGTACGATGTCCATCCAACGGCCATAGTGCTTCTTCAACCTCTGGTCTTCTTGCTCCAGCCGCCCACAGCAGCGTCGGTCGTGCCGCATGCTCCTGCCTCCCATGACCGGCTGTGCTACCGCAGAGGCCTCACCGCCGCCTACTATTCCCACCGCTGGCCAGGCCCTGCGGCGACAGTAGCCTCACACCGCAGCCGAACCAGTGAACCCTCGTAGTCCTCTCCGCGCAGGCTTCCACTGCCGCGTCGTCCCCTTCCTAGGCCTCGCTGTCGTCCACCGCCGTGGTGCTCTCCGCGCGACGTGGTCAACGTGGTCAAGGAACGACTTCCAACGGAAGAGTATTGTACGTGGAGAGGCTGATAGCTGGGTCCACGGCCACAGCCCAGTTTTTTTGTGATTTTCCAAGTAAGTCGCTTTGTCAGGCCTGTTGGGCTGCAAATCTTTCAAGACGGGGAGAGCATTCATTCGGTTGGCCGAGAAAATGGCCCATCAGTAATGAGAAATGGGTTGTACATTTTTAAAACACATCAAATCAGCAATTAGTTTCAAATATCTTTTTTTCATTTCAAGATTTTAAATTACATTAATTTTTATGCGTGGAGAATTTGTTGGATTTTATATTGATATACATTTATTTTTAAAATCAGTTTGAATGTGAGTCGAAATTTCGGGATTAAAAATAGTTCGGACCGCACTGAAATATGCAAAATTTTGTATAATTTTTTAACCGTTGCCACAATATGGGCAGTAATGCTAACAAAAAGAATATGGGCTCCAAAAAAACCTTAAGAATTAGCAAATGGACTGTAAATTATTAGAAATAATGGCAGATGGGTTGTATGATGTTTTCCACAGATTTGAGGCTTTCCTAAAAAAAGGTTGACGCACAAGCACTGACTGTTGGATATCCATCCAACGGCCGTTGTGCTTCTTCAATCTCTGCTCTTCCTGCTCCAGCCACTCAAACAAGCACCGGCAGGACTGCCTGCTCCCTCCTCCTCACGGCTGGCTGTGCTGCCGCGCAAGCCTCACCACCCGACCGTACTCCCATCCCCTGCCTAGTCATCCCTCTACTCACCCACACCTGCTGTTATTCTCCGGCAACGGAAGATGAACCAGTAAACCCTCGTACAGTCGTACTCCCCTCTGCGTGGGAAACAACTGCCGAGTCTTCCTTGCCTCCGTGTCGTCCCCTTCCTAGGCCTCGCCGTCGTCCACCGCCCTGGTGCTCTCAGCGCGGCATGGTCAACGTGGTCAAGGAACGACTTCCATTGGACGTGGACTGTACGTGGAGAGGCTGACAGCTGGGTCCACGGCCGCAGCAAGGAAGTGCCTCCTTATTACATGGAAAATAATGATTCCTCCACCTGACAGCTGGGACCCACCGGACGGGCCACTGTATTTCGCAAAAAAAACATTTCCCCCTGACTGCTGGGACCCACCAGCTACATCTTCGCACGCAAGGAAGTGCGTCCGGGCAAAAAAATGATTCACCCCCTGACTGCTGGGACCCACCAGCTACATCTTCGCAGGCAAGGAAGTGTCTGACAGTCGGGACCCACCTGGTCAAAGCGTATGTAGCGTTGTCATTCTGGTCGCGAACGTGTACGTACATACTGGTCAATGTAGAGGCGCGCACGTGTCGTAGTAGAGGCACGCACGTGTCGTAGTAGAGGCGCGCATGTAGCATGTACACGTACATGCAGCGGCCAGGGTGCAAGAAAGAAAATACGGCCACGTATGTGTACATATGGGCGGGGTCTCGAACGCCTACTCGCGCATACGTACGGCCAGGGCTTGTGTACATGGCTGGGTCGAAACAGAGAAACAACATCGTCGTCGTGTTCATGGGGAGGCAACGGAATGCGTCGTGTTCATGGGGAGGCAACGGAATGCGTCGTGTTCATTGGGAGGCAATGGAATGTGTCGTGTTCATCGGGAGGGCTTGGACGGAACAGGCGATGGAAACGAGGCCTGGCATACTGCAGAACGGAGGAAACGGCCTTGTGTTCGACCGGTCATGTTCGAAACGGGATCCTGTTCATCTGGAGGGGTCTGGCGTACCTCAAAACGGAGGAAATGGACCTCCTACGGTCGAAAAAGGGGTCCTGTTCATTAGGAGGGGTGTGGCGTATCGCAAAACAGACAAAACGGATCTCCTACGGTCAAAACGGGGGTCCTGTTCATCGAGAGGGGTGTGGGGTACCGCAAAATGGAGGAAACGGACTTGTGTTGGAGCGCTACGGTCGAAACGGGGGTCCTGTTCATCGGGAGGGGTGTGGCGTACCGCAAAACGGAACTCCACGGATATTGTTCATCTCCATCGTCGACCCCCTCCAGCCTCCACGAGCTACTGTTCATCCACCGTCGACCTCCTCCAGCCTCCACCTACGACTGTTCATCCAGCCTCCACCGTGCGCTACTCCACCGGCTACTGTTCAACCAGCCCTCTCCACGGGCTCCTGTTCAACCACCCCTCCACGGGCTACTGTTCATCCTGCCCTCCACCTTCTATTGTTCATCCAGCCCTCCACGGGGTGGTCCTGTTCATCCAGCCCTCCATGGGGTCCTGTTCATCCAGCCCCAACCGGCTTGATCGATTGGGGTCCTGTTCATCCAGAGGCAACACCACGGGGTCCTATTCATCCACCC
>NC_057812.1:204753743-204771596 GCF_018294505.1 Triticum aestivum
TTCATCCAAAGGCAGCATCGACCGGCTTCAGTTAGTAGCAGTAGCGAAGGAATCGCTCGATCGGGTTCAGTTAACAGCCATCGATCGATCGCTCGGGTTCAGTAATGTGTAGCATGTAGTGCAATCACTCGGGTTTAGTTAGAGCCCAACGCCTTGCTCGGGTTCAGTTAGAGCCAACGCCTCGCACACATGCGCGTACGTGTACGAGAGAAACGCGCATCGCTCGGCCCCCGACCTCCCACCGTAACCGGGAACTCCCCAAAATTTTCCTCGCCCTCGCTTCTACCACGGTTTTTTCCATCATGGACGGCCCAAAGAATGTCATGCAGCTGCGTCTCCAGCCCGCCCAGGACGAAAAGCCCATTTTCTGTCATGATTTTTTGTCATAGAAGTAGGAGCCCACGACATCTATGATGATACCGGGTTTTGTCACAATTATCATCATAGAAGTGTCATATGTATGACAGAAAAAAAATTCGTTCGGCCCAAAATGTCACGGATGTGTCTTTTTTTGTAGTGATAAGTGAAGCACTAGAGCAAAATTATATGACTCAAAAGATATAAGCGAAGCACATAGAGTATTCTAGCAAATTCCAAATCATGTATGGCTCTCTCAAAATGTGTGTACAGCAAGGATGATTGTGGTAACTAACAAGCAAAGACTCAAATAATACAAGACGCTCCAAGCAAAACACATATCATGTGGCGAATAAAAATATAGCTCCAAGTAAAGTTACCGATAGAAGTAGACAAAAGAGGGGATGCCTTCCGGGGCATCCCAAAGCTTTGGCTTTTAGGTGTCCTTAGATTATCTTGGGGTGCCATGGGCATCCCCAAGCTTAGGCTCTTGCCACTCCTTGTTCCACAATCCATCAAATCTTTACCCAAAACATGAAAACTTCACAACACAAAACTTAAAGTAGAAAATCTCGTGAGCTCCGTTAGCGAAAGAAAACAAAAGACCACTTCAAGGTACTGTAATGAACTCATTCTTTATTTATATTGGTGTTATACCTACTGTATTCCAACTTCTCTATGGTTTATAAACTATTTTACTAGCCATAGATTCATCAAAATAAGCAAACAACACACGAAAAACAGAATCTGTCAAAAACAGAACAGTCTGTAGTAATCTGTAGCTAGCGCAAGATCTGGAACCCCAAAAATTCTAAAATAAATTGCTGGACGTAAGGAATTTGTCTATTAATCATCTGCAAAAATAATTAACTAAATAGCACTCTCCAAATAAAAATGACAGCAGTTCTCGTGAGTGCTAAAGTCTCTGTTTTTTACAGCAAGTTCAACAAGACTTTCCCCAAGTCTTCCCAACGGTTCTACTTGGCACAAACACTAATTAAACACAAAAACACAAACAAAACAGAGGCTAGATAATTTATTTATTACTAAACATGATCAAAAAGCAAGGAATAAAAATAAAATTGGATTGTCTCCCAACAAGCGCTATCGTTTAACGCCCCTAGCTAGGCATAACAAGCAAGAATAGATCTAGGTATTGCCATCTTTGGTTGGCAATCCATAAGTGGCTCTCATAATAGATTCATAAGGTAATTTAATATTTTTTCTAGGAAAGTGTTCCATGCCTTTCCTTAATGGAAATTGGAATCTAATATTTCCTTCCTTCATATCAACAATTGCACCAATCGTTCTAAGGAAAGGTCTACCAAGAATAATAGGACATGAAGGATTGCAATCTATGTAAAGAACAATAAAATCTATGGGCACATAATTCTTATTTGAAAAAATAAGAACATCATTAATTCTTCCCATAGGTTTCTTAATAGTGTAATCCGCAAGGTGCAAGTTTAGAGAGCAATCATCAAAATCACGGAAACCTAACAAATCACACAAAGTTTTTGGAATCGTGGAAACACTAGCACCCAAATCACATAAAGAATAGCATTCATGATCTTTAATTTTAATTTTATTAGTTAGTTCCCACTCATCATAAAGTTTTCTAGGGATAGAAACTTCCAATTCAAGTTTTTCTTCATAAGATTGCATCAAGGCATCAACGATATGTTTAGTAAATGCTTTATTTTGACTATAAGCATGAGAAGAATTTAGCACAGATTGCAACAAGGAAATACAATCAATCAAAGAGCAATTTTCATAGTTAAATTCCTTGAAATCCATAATGGTGGGTTTAGCAACATCTAGGGTTTTAATTTCTTCAATCCCACTTTTGTCAAATTTAGCATCAAGATCAACAAATTCTGAATTCTTAGAACGCCTTCTAGGTAAAGGTGGATCATATTCAGTCCCATCATTATTAAGATTCATATTACAAAACAAAGATTTAATAGGGGACACATCAATAACTTTTAGATCTTCATCATTATTTTCATAGCAATCCGGTTTAGCGGCCATCTTAATAACTAAGGTAGCCTGCTTATCCGAAATTTCAGCAGTTAATTTCTCAAGATGAGCAATTTGGGATCTCAAACCATCGAATTCTTTAGACATATCATCAAGCTCTTTATTCATTAAACTCATAAAACATTTCTGTTCTTTAAGCTCGTTTCTAAAGAAACTATTATGTTCAAATTGCAAAACCATAAATCTCCTGACATTGCTTTCGATCTCTTCTAGCCTTTTAAGGTGGAGATCACCAAATTTAGGTAGGGCCATAGAGGCAAGCAAGCAAACTAACACACAAGCAAACAAAGAGGCAAACTGGCAAAAGGAGGCAAATAGAGAAAGAGAGGGAGGATAGAGAGAGAGGGGGCGAATAAAACGGCAAGGGTGAAGTGGGGGAGAGGAAAACGAGAGGCAAATGGCAAATAATGTAATGCGGGAGATAAGGGTATGTGACGGGTACTTGGTATGTTGACTTTTGCGAAGACCTCCCCGGTAACGGCGCCAGAAATCCTTCTTGCTACCTCTTGAGCACTGCGTTGGTTTTCCCCGAAGAGGAAGGGATGATGCAGTAAAGTAGCGTAAGTATTTCCCTCAGTTTTTGAGAACCAAGGTATCAATCCAGTAGGAGGCTACGCGCAAGTCCCTCGTACCTGCACAAAACAAATAAATCCTCGCAACCAACGCAAATGGGGGTTGTCAATCCCTATGAGGCCACTTACGAGAGTGAGATCTGATAGATATGATAAAGATAATATTTTTGGTATTTTTATGATAAAGATGCAAAGTAAAATAAAGGCAAAGTAACTAGCAAAGTAGTAGGGGAACAATATGATGAAGATAGACCCGGGGGCCATAGGTTTCACTAGTGGCTTCTCTCGAGAGCATAAGTATTCTATGGTGGGTGAACAAATTACTGTTGAGCAATTTACAGAGTTGAGCATAATTATGAGAATATCTAGGCATGATCATGTATATAGGCATCACGTCCAAGACAAGTAGACCGACTCCTGCCTGCATCTACTACTATTACTCCACTCATCGACCGCTATCCAGCATGCATCTAGAGTATTAAGTTAACAGCAGAGTAATGCCTTAAGCAAGATGACATGATGTAGAGGGATAAACTCATGCAATATGAAGAAAACCCCATCTTGTTATCCTCGATGGCAACAATACAATATGTGCCTTGCTGCCCTTACTGTCACCGGGAACGGACATCGCAAGATTGAACCCAAAGCTAAGCACTTCTCCCATTGCAAGAAAAATCAATCTAGTAGGCCAAACCAAACTGATAATTCAAAGAGACTTGCAAAGATAACCAATCATACATAAAAGAATTCAGAGAAGATTCAAATATTATTCATACATAGACTTGATCATAAACCCACAATTCATCGATCTCAACAAACACACCGCAAAAAGAAGATTACATCAAATAGATCTCCACAAGAGAGGTGGAGAACATTGTATTGAGATCCAAAAAGAGAGAAGAAGCCATCTAGCTACTAACTATGGACCCGTAGGTCTGAAATAAACTACTCACACTTCATCGGAGGGGCTATGGTGTTGATGTAGAAGCCCTCCGTGATCGATTCCCCCTCCGGCGGAGCTCCAGAACAGGCCCCAAGATGGGATCTCGTGGATACAGAAAGTTACGGCGGTGTAATTAGGGTTTTGGCTCCTGTTCTGATCGTTTGGGGGTACGTGGATATATATAGGAGGAAGAAGTACGTCGGTGGAGCAACAGGGGGCCCACGAGGGTGGGGGGCATGCCTGGTAGGGTAGGGCGTGCCCCCCTACCTCGTGGCCTCCTGGTACGTGCCTTGGCGTAGGGTCCAAGTCTCCCGGGTGTTATCTATTGAGAAAATCACGTTCCCGAAGGTTTCATTCCGTTTGGACTCCATTTGATATTCCTTTTCTTCGAAACCCTAAAACAGGCAAAAAAACAACAATTCTGGGCCGGGCCTCCGATTATTAGGTTAGTCCCAAAATTAATATAAAAGTGGATAATAAAGCCCAATAATGTTTAAAACAGTAGATAATATAGCATGGAGCAATCAAAAATTATAGATACGTTGGAGACGTATCACCTCTCCTCAGGACGCGGTTTCGATGGTGGAGGTCTTACCTTCGGGAGGGGGTCTGATACCTCTCCAACGTATCTATAATTTTTGATTGTTCAATGCTATTATATTATCAACCTTGGATGTTTTATATGCATTTATATGCTATTTTATATGATTTTTGGGCTAACCTATTAACCTAGAGCCTAGTGCTAGTTTTTGTTTTTTCCTTTTTAGAGTATCGCAGAAAAGGAAAATCAAACGGAGTCCAATTGACCTGAAACTTCACGGAATTCTTCCCCAACACTTTGCTGGATCGGAGTCCGGGGATCGTCATCGAGCTGAACGTGTGCTGAAACTCGGAGGTGCTTGGATCGGTCGGATCGTGAAGACGTACGACTACATCAACCGCGTTGATATAACGCTTCCGCTGTCGGTCTACAAGGGTACATAGATCACACTCTCCCCTCGTTGCTATGCATCACCATGATGTTGCGTGTGCGTAGGAATTTTTTTGAAATTACTACGTTCCCCAACAGGTGGGCTAAGCATATTAGTGGGATTTACAAGGTCGAAAGGGAAAGGCTCCTTACCCTTATTCAGTCCCTAGATGTAAAAGCCGAATCAACGGTTCTACTGGCCTCGGAGCTTCATGCCAAGCTTGACGCGGAGATGAGATTGAAAGAGCTTCTTCATGAAGAGGAATTAAAGTGGGCGCTGCGGGCCAAGGTCCGACGAGTTGTCCAAGGGGACGCGAACACTCAATTCTTTCACATGATCGCCAATGGCAAACATAGAAAGAAGAGGATCTTTCAGCTTGAACAAGATGAAGGAACGATTTTAGGACAGGAGAACCTAAAATTATACATAATCGAGTATTACAAACAGCTATTTGGGCCTCCAGAGGATAACTGTGTTTCTCTGCATGAGTCTAGGATTGAGGATGTTCCTCAACTTACTGTTGTTGAGAATGATATTTTGGCTGCTCCTTTTTCCGAGAAAGAGGTGTTTGAGGCCATCTCGCAGATGAAAAATAATAAGGCTCCCGGCCCGGATGGATTTCCGGCGGAGTTCCATAAGAAGTGTTGGCATATTATTAAGGGGGATTTGTTGCCATTGTTCCATGACTTATTCTCTGGACAGCTTCAGCTATTTCAACTGAATTTTGGAATGATAACCCTGCTTCCTAAGAAAATAGAGGCTGTGAGAATTGAGCAATTCAGGCCCATCTGTCTTCTTAATGTTAGTTTCAAAATCTTTACCAAGGTCGGGACTAACAGGCTCATGCAGATTGCGCATTCTGTGGTGCAGCATTCCCAAACTGCTTTCTTGCCAGACAGAAACATCCTAGAAGGGTTTGTGGTCCTTCATAAAATGCTCCACGAGATTCACACGAAAAAACTAGATGGAGTTGTTTTCAAGGTGGATTTCGAGAAAGCATACGATAAAGTCAAATGGCCTTTCCTTCAATAGGTCTTACGCATGAAGGGTTTTGATGAAGCCTGGCGACGCCAGGTAGAATCTTTCACGCAAAAAGGGAGTGTTGGAATTAAAGTGAATGATGACATAGGTCATTATTTCCAGACACACAAGGGCCTGAGACAAGGTGATCCAATGTCTCCTATTTTGTGCAACATTGTGGTTGATATGTTGGCAATTTTGATAGGTAGGGCAAAGGAGGCTGGTCAGGTGGGTGGCTTGGTGCCTCATCTAGTTGATGGAGGTGTGTCTATCCTACAGTACGCTAATGATACGATCATCTTTATGGATCACTGTCGGTGTCAAAAACGGCGGATCTCGGGTAGGGGGTCCCGAACTGTGCGTCAAGGCCGGATGGTAACAGGAGACAAGGGACACGATGTTTTTTACCCAGGTTCGGGCCCTCTCGATGGAGGTAATACCCTACTCCTGCTTGATTAATATTGATGATATGGGTAGTACAAGAGTAGATCTACCACGAGATCAAGGAGGCTAAACCCTAGAAGCTAGCCTATGGTATGATTGTTGTGTATGGAGTTGATTGCCTACGGACTACAACCCTCCAGTTTATATAGACATCAGATAGGGTTAGGGTTACACAGAGTCGGTTACAATGGTAGGAGATCTTGAATATCCGCATCGCCAAGCTTGCCTTCCACGCCAAGGAAAGTCCCATCCGGACACGGGACGAAGTCTTCAATCTTGTATCTTCATAGTCCAGGAGTCCGGCTGAAGGTATAGTCCGGCTACCCGAACACCCCCTAATCCAGGACTCCCTCAGTAGCCCCTGAACCAGGCTTCAATGACAACGAGTCCGGCGCGCAAATTGTCTTCGGCATTGCAAGGCGGGTTCCTCCTCCAAGTCCTTCATAGAAGATTGTAGACACCAAGAGTAGTGTCCGGCTCTACAAAATAAGCTTCCACATATTGCCATAGAGAGAATAATATTAACACAAATCAAATATGCTGACGTATTCCGCAGTGCGTCGTCACACTACAGCCAAGTCCTTTACTCGAATCGTTTTCACTTTTCCACCTCAGCGTGTTTTGCGAGGCGGTTTCCTTGGCACGTCTTGTCAAAGCAGAGATCGTGTGCCCCCCTTTTATGGGATTCTCATCAATACGGACGTGGGTAACCCAATCGAGCCCGTTAGCATGTTTTCTCGATTAAAAGCGAGTCCTAAACGGTTACGAGGAGGGCTCCTGGTATTCAACCTCTTATAAAGAGACCAAGGCCTTACTCCTTTTTCCAATCTCAAACGAGTTCGCCCGTCGCCTCGAGTTCCAACACCCTAGGCTCCAGATTCCAGGCGCTTTGGACCTTCGACAATGTCCGGTTCCGACCTTCAAGGCCGATGGATGCCCTCCTCCGTCACAGAGGAGGACGCGCTAAAGTTGAGAGAGGCTAAGTTCTTGACCGCCGAAATTTCGCATAGGTTGCCTGCTCAAAGGCAGGCTATTCCCAGTCCCCAGCCCGGTGAGAGCGTAGTGTTCATGTCTCACTTCCTTCGGGGGTTAGGCTTCCCGATGGATCCCTTCGTGAGGGGCCTGCTGTTTTATTATGGGCTGGAATTTCATGACTTAGCTTCGGAGTCCATCCTCCACATTTTCTCATTCATCGTTGTGTGCGAAGCGTTCCTCCGTGTCACCCCTCACTTCGGATTATGGCTCAAGACATTTGGAGTGGAGCCGAAGATGATCGAGGGACGGCACGCAGAGTGCGGAGGCGCTGTCATAAGTAAGAATGCTGATGCTCCATGGCCCGAGGGCTCCTTTCAAAAGGAGCTCGGCTTGTGGCAACGAGAATGGTTCTATATCACCGCTCCCAGGAGCGCCAAGTGGGCGGCGCCTCCTGCCTTTCGCTCGGGTCCCCCATCAGGGCTAGTGTTATGGGTCGACAAAGGATTAGATTGGGGGTTATCCAAAGACGTGCCCTTGTTGCAGGGCCGCATCAGGGATCTCTTAGAAAGAGACCTCAACCTGGTCAAGGTGACGCAGGTCATGCTGATTCACCGAACACTGCCCGGCAAACGTCGCTCCCTTCGTCCGTGGGAGTTTAATCCGGAGGGACCACGAGCTCTCCATCATTTTATGGGCGCAACGCCCGTGGAGATGCATAAACTGTTCTTCGGATCACAAATGATGTGTCCGGATTTGACCGAGGACGCAGGCCTAAGCTGCAATCGCCCGGATACCGAAGTAAGTAACCTTGTGCCCGGACCTACTATCCATATAATCGTCATAAATTTTCCCTTAAAAGAGTTGTCCTTTTAAACAGGAGTGGATAGCGAAGGCAAAGCTGATCAGGTGTCCGGCTCCCCTTCCCGAAACCAGGCCGAATCCCGTGCTTGTCAGGATGTTGAAGATAATGCCTTTGGAGGGAAGTAAGGGGAAGGACAAGGGAACTATGGCCTCCTCGAAGGAGGCTGCTCCGAAGGGAGGAACCGACAATTCCTCTCCCAAGGGGAAGAAGAGGGCCGCCTCTGACGAACCGGAGACCATGGCCCCGAAGCGGGGGAGAAAATCCTCGTCAGAGGGTCCGACGCCGGGGAGTTCCTCGGCCGAACTACGCCCTCAAAGGGATCAGCCCTCCAGCGAGCCGTAAGTAGAGAGAGGTTTTCCTTTTAAGGAATGAAAGAAATCCTTGATTTATATCTGAGAATGTTAACCGAAATTTTACCTTGTAGCTCGGACCTCAGCCCTTCTCAGCAGAGCTCGTCTTCGGGGGATCTTCTTCCGGAGATGATGGAGAGCGGGATGCCTCCCCCTGCCGTACCGCCTACCGAGGCGAGCGACCCTGAGGTGTCGTCGCGGAGGGTTTCTCTGAATCCGGTAGGGGCGGAAGATAGCTATGTGGCCCCCCAAGGCTCTCCGCATGCGGCCTTCGAAAGAGGCCATAGGACAAGTCCGGCACCGTCTGGTGCTCGGCCGGAGGAGCTAAAGATTCTGCTGGGGCGGGCTTCTATCTCAGAGGAGCACCGCACATTGATGGGCACGGTGATTGAAAGGATTTCATCCGCGGAAAGCGGATTGCATGAGGCCGTCAAAAGTTTACTGACGGGTTTTGAGGTATGTTAGATAGTGTACACTTTTGTCAGTTGCGCATAAGTAAGATGCGCCCTGTGTAGATAGTAGCCCCTGAGACTCTGCGCGTTGTCAAGAAATGACGGCACGCAGAGGATCATAATCCCAGTTCTAAGATGTCGCCTTTGAATGTAGGTGGCGAGGTGTCCGGAATCTAGCCGAACTGATGATGTAGCCGAACTAAAGCGGCAACTGGATGTGGCAGATGCCGACATCGCGCTTGTCAACAAGCGGCTTGATGAGGCTCAAGGTATGTAATTCTTCGGGCGACATTAGGTAAGAGGAGCTTCATGCCAGTGTCTTACAATGTGTGTGCTTGACGCAGATGGTATGGCCGCTGTGGAGAATCTTAGGGCAGAACTTGCCCGAGCTAAGGAGCAAGCCAGAAAAAAGCGATGCGGCTGCCGAGAAGGCCCTTGAAGAGCTGAGAGACGAACAGGCTACTCACTGCCGAAGCAAAGAAGAGATGGCCGAGATGGCCGAGAAGTTAAAGAGCGCTGCAGACCGTTGCAAACTTCTTGAGAAAGAAGACCGGGCGAGACAGACGGACTTAGAGAAGGCCGTTGCCGATGCCAAGGATGCTCGCTCTGCGATGAGAGCTGCGAAGGAGGAGTTGCGTCAGGCCGAACAGATTGCGGCTGGAAAGCCCTTTATGCTGTGAAGGAAATTTTGTGATCCGAAGTTTGCTCCGTTGGACCGGATGTGGAGTGTGGAGGATACCTATCTGGACTTGGCAGCGAGTGCTGCTGATGCGACCGAACACTTTCGAGATCAGAAAGATCGTGAAGTGGAAAAGCTTTTCTGGTCGCAGTTTCACAATCCAGAGCATCCACTGGCAGTGGATGATCGTTTGGCTCAATGGGCCGAACTGAATAGGTTGTATGGACTCGCCATGAAGTACGTCATGGGTCACCTATGGCCGAGGAGATCGGAGCCGAAGAGTTATTTCAGCTTGGTGCAGCAATTCCTTGACGTGGTGCCGCGTATAAATGCAATGAAGAGGTCAGCATGCATAGAGGGCGCTAGGATGGCTCTTGCCCGTGTTAAGACATACTGGGCAGAGATGGAGACCATCGTTGTTGCATCCTGAGATTTGGACAAAAGCCGAGTACCCTCCGAGCACTATTTTCAGGAAGTTCTTGAAGGCGCGCGTGTAATAGAGACGCAGTGCCCGAAAGATGCTATGTTATGATAGCATATGTAATTATAAAGTAATATTTTGATAAACTGTAGTGGCCTTTTTTATACTTGTGCCTCCAAGTATTGGGAACACCTCCTATGCGGCCGTTTTAAGATATATATATATATATATATATATATATATATATATATATATATATATATATATATATATATATATATATAATCTGAAAGATGGTAGTCGTTGGCTTCAGCCCCCACGCACATAGTGCGGGGGTGCTCACAAAAGACGCATTTTCACACTTAACCCAACGTCTTGGTCCTACAAAGGAGGTGATAGCGCAGCGGGCCAGGCAACCGGACTATAATGCTTTAACACTTTCACTTAGCCATAGGAGTTTGACAATGAGACTCTTTAGGTAGCTCCTTGGTGGCAACTGCGCTCGTCTGAATTCGGGGCGCGTATGTGCCTGACCGAGAAGTGGCCCTTCGTTAAAGCGGAGGAATCCAATAGATTCTGATAGGTCATCGAGTGGCTGACCAGTCTCACGCTACATCATGACAGTCAGTTTTCGGCTTTCTCTACTGAGGTGCTCGCCCGGCCGAACCGGGGGCACAATCGTAGTAGTTCTCCTGGTGCTACCTTAGCCGATAGAGCGGAACGTAAGGTAGCCGAACTCAGGAGTCGGGCAACCCAACATTTGACCAAAGACATGATTCGGAGCCGATGCATATAATGCCAAAACTCGCGACGCCAAACACTCCCTAAGGTGTTCGGTCTTTGTGAGTGCGGGCGAAACAACACTCTTTATTAAAAAAAGCCCCTAGTGTCCAGGTACGTGCAAAAATTCTGACGTGGCCACATGCCAAGACGCCGGCCTCCTCCTTGGTTATATCAGAAAGAAAAAACCAGGGGATGTGTAGCAACAAGAGACAGTAAAAAAGGTTTACGCAGGGTCTTAATATAAAAAGAATCCTTTAGGACGGGTCCCTACTGCACGTCTACGCCTGTGTCTCCGTTGTGCCGTATCCTGGACGGGCGCCGCACGACGTTCATTTGTAAAAGAGAGGAACTGAGTTGAAAATGGGTCGTGCCGAAAAAAGTTTAAAATAAAGAAAGTATACAGTAAGATATATGGAGCTTTATTGTCTCTTATTGTATATGTGTGGAGCCCCTAGTGCGGGGGTATATGGCTTCTAGGCCTGCATCAATGATGATTTTGCACCGAACTCGTCTATCCGCGTTCGTGGTCTTTAATGACCTATTTTGAAGTTTTCTGGCCGGTGAGGCCGTTTTGCTGTGGAGCTGTCAAAGCGGCCGCACAGTCCTTCGCTTGGGGAGGCGCACTTTAGTGCTTCCCCTTCAAAGAGATGATGCCTCGTGGACCGGGCATCTTAAGCGTAAGAGATGCATAATGCGGTATTGCGTTAAAGCGAGCGAAAGCTTCGCGTCCCAGTAGTGCTTGATAGCGACTTGAGAACGGGACAATATGGAAGGTCAGCTTTTCGCTGCGGAGGTTATCGGCCGAGCCGAATATGACTTCGAGCCGGAGAAAACCCATAGAATGGGTGTCCGGACCAGGTATTACCCCTTGAAAGGAGGTTTTGCTGCGGCGGATTCTTGCTGGGTTTATCCCCATGTGCTGGATTGTATCCTGATATATCAGGTTTAGTCCACTGCCGCCGTCCATAAGGACATTTGAAAACTGGAGTTCGCCAATTATTGGATCGAGTATCAAGGCAGTCCAGCCTACATTCTTGATATTCCTAGAATAATCTAGCTGATCGAAGATGATCGGTTTTGACAACCAATGGCGGGACCCTTTGGGGATGGGCCATGTGGTGTGTACCTTTACGGGCGCCGCATGTTTTGTTATGTGAAGTGAGTTCACTGTTTTTACTTCTTGTGGGAAGCTCTTTTGTTTCCTGGTGCTCTGCTTTTGGGGTTCGTCCTCGTCTTCGCTTGGTGTGTTGAGCCCCTTGTGTTCGGCATTTAGTCTGCCGGATTGTTTGAAAACCCAACAGTCTCTGTGGGTATGGTTAGCAGGCTTCCCGGGACTACTGTGTATCTGACATATCCTGTCCAGGATTTTATTTAGGTTGGATGGATCGTCCCTGTTATCTTGTGGGGCGATTTTTCCTGTTTTTGTCGTGAGCCTTTGAATCCGGCATTGACTGCCGTGCTCTTTGGACTTTTGTCCTTAGTCCAGCGATGGTCCTTGTTGCGTCGCAGTTTTTCGTTTCCATCCCTAGTTTCAGATGTACTTGGGTCGCTGGGGCTGCACCTTGCCAACCAGTTGTCCTCCCCTGCACAAAAGCGGGTCATGAGGCTTGTTAGTGCGGCCATTGTTCTTGGCTTTTCTTGGCCGAGGTGTCTGGCGAGCCATTCGTCTCGGACGTTATGCCTGAAAGCTGCTAAGGCTTCGGCGTCCGGACAGTCGACTATCTGATTCTTTTTAGTGAGGAATCTATTCCAGAACTGCCGAGCTGATTCTCCGGGTTGTTGAGTTATGTGACTAAGATCGTCTGCATCCGGAGGGCGGACATAGGTCCCTTGAAAGTTTGCTCGGAAAGCATCCTCGAGCTCTTCCCAGCTTCCAATTGTGTTTTCGGGAAGGCTTTTAAGCCAATGCCGGGCTGGCCATTTAAGCTTAAGGGGTAGATATTTTATGGCGTGGAGATCATCTCCTCTAGCCATGTGTATGTGGAGGATATAATCCTCGATCCAAACTCCAGGGTCTGTTGTTCCATCATATGCCTCTATGTTTATGGGTTTGAATCCCTCTGGGAATTCCTAGTCCAGAACCTCATCGGTGAAACATACGGGGTGTGCGGCGCCCCTGTATTTGGGTGTGCCGGATTCTGATGATGGCTTCATAGCGTTGCTTACGAGAGCTTGCTTTCTTGGCCCATAAATGGACCTAACTGGGTCATGATGCGAATCCTTAAGTGGGTCGCATGCCGATTTAGGTGCGGAGCTGCTTGCCGCTTTATGGGGTCGTCTATCCGACCGTGTGGCTCTTCCATTTTTTGAATGCGAGGGCTCTAGGGCCTCTTCGTCGAATTCATGCAGTAGCTTTCTTTTCGGATAGCTTTTAGTGCGGCGACTGTCGCCGTACTTATCTGTGGTATTGATTATTTTGCTCCATCTAATCCGGAGTGCATCTTTCGCTGTTTTTAGCTTCCGCTTCTGCTTTTTTAGGCTGCGTATAGTTGCAACGAGCCTCTCGTGGAGATTCTTCTGCTCCAGAGGTTTATTTGGCGTGAGGTCGTCCGGAATACCGTTTTCGCTGGAGGAGGGATGTTCGGTTTCTCTATCTGTGTTGCCCTGTTCGGACGGTTGCTCTAAGGCCTGCTCGTCGTCTACCGGCTCGTCCTGCTCTATGTCTGGGTTTTTGTCGAGGCGGGGCTTGGGTCGGCGTTTACGCCGATGCTTTGATTGCTTTTCGGGGGGTCGATCTCCCGTCCCATCCCCTTTTTCCTCGTTTTCCTTTCCTTTAGGGGTATCCACCATGTACACATCGTGAGATGAGGTGGTTGTCCAATGCCCTATGGGCGTTGGTTCGTCGGTATCTCCTGCATCGTCATCCATGCTGTCGATGTCTCCGGAGTCGAAGTTGAGCACGTCGTTTAAATTGTTGACAGTGGCTACCAAGTGGGTGGTGGGTGGGCTTTGAATTTCTTCATCGTCCGTATCCCATCCTCGCTGACCGTAGTTCGGCCAGGGCTCTTCTGATAAGGAGAGAGACTTGAGAGAGTTCAGGATATCGCCACAAGGCGAGTGCTGAAAGATGTCTGCGGCGGTGAACTCCATTATCGGCGCCCAATCGGATTCGATTGGCAGGGGCGCGGGGGGTTCGGAGTCCGGAGAGGAGTCCGGATCCTCGGAGTCATGGGTAGTGCAGAGTGCGGGGCTAGCGTTCGGCTCGATCGCTTTCGGGATCGCAGCCCCTGAGGTGACGTCCAACCGTTCATCCTCGATTGGCGCAATAGGCTCCGAGTTAGGGGTCGGAACCGATGCGTATGCGGCCTCCAAGGCGCTGTTCGGTGGCAGAGCTATATCATGCCCATCGAGACAGTGCGGCGCGCTTGGTTGTGGCTTGAATCCGTCGAAGATCAAGTCCCCGTGGATGTCTGCCGTGTAGTTTAGGCTTCCAAACCTGACCTGATGGCCAGGGGCGTAGCTTTCGATCTGCTCCAGGTGGCCGAGCGAATTGGCCCGCAGAGCGAAGCCACCGAAGACGAAGATCTGTCTGGGGAGCAAAGTCTCACCCTGGACTGCATCGTTGTTGATGATCAAAGGAGCCATCGGGCCTAAAGGCGACGACACAGAGGAACTCTCAATGAAAGCACCAATGTCGGTGTCAAAACCAGTGGATCTCGGGTAGGGGGTCCCGAACTGTGCTTCAAGGCCGGATGGTAACAGGAGACAAGGGACACGATGTTTTTTACCCAGGTTCGGGCCCTCTCGATGGAGGTAATACCCTACTCCTGCTTGATTAATATTGATGATATGGGTAGTACAAGAGTAGATCTACCACGAGATCAAGGAGGCTAAACCCTAGAAGCTAGCCTATGGTATGATTGTTGTGTATGGAGTTGATTGCCTACGGACTATAACCCTCCAGTTTATATAGACATCGGATAGGGTTAGGGTTACACAGAGTCAGTTACAATGGTAGGAGATCTTGAATATCCGCATCGCCAAGCTTGCCTTCCACGCCAAGGAAAGTCCCATCCGGACACGGGACGAAGTCTTCAATCTTGTATCTTCATAGTCCAGGAGTCCAGCTAAAGGTATAGTCCTGCTACCCGAACACCCCCTAATCCAGGACTCCCTCAAGCACGACTTGGCAAAAGCGAGAAATATGGAGCTGGTGTTATGCTTATTTGAACAATTGACCGGGTTGAAGATCAACTTTCATAAAAGCGAGGTGTTTTGTTTTGGTAGAGCCAATGAGGAACAAGAGGCTTATAGGAAATTGTTTGGATGTGAATTGGGGACATTACCTTTCACGTACTTAGGTATACCCATTCACCATCGTAAGCTGACAAACAGAGAATGGAAGTGTATCGAGGATCGGTTTGAGAAGAAACTGAGTTGCTGGAAGGGCAAACTCATGTCATACGGAGGCCGATTGATTCTTATTAATTCGGTGCTCACGAGTATACCTATGTTTCTCTTGTCTTTCTTCGAAGTCCCAGTTGGTGTTAGGAAAAGGTTGGACTTGGATCGATCCAGATTCTTCTGGCAGAGCGATGAACTAAAAAGAAAATACAGACTTGCCAAATGGGATATCATCTGTCGACCAAACGACCAGGGGGGCCTTGGCATTGAGAATCTTGAAGTCAAAAACAAATGTCTTCTCAGTAAGTGGCTGTATAAGTTATCAGTTGAGACTGATGCCACGTGGGCGCAGATCCTCCGAAGTAAGTATCTGCAGTCCAAAACTTTGTCTCAGGTGGCAATGAGACCGACGGACTCGCCTTTTTGGAAGGGGCTCATGAGATTCAAAGCAGCCTTCTTCAATAGGGCAAAGTTTATAATCGGTAATGGCACTACCACGCGTTTCTAGGAGGATACCTGGCTTGGAGAGACGCTGTCGGCGCTTCAGTATCCGTCCTTATATAGTATTGTTCAACGACGTGATGCTTATGTTGCAACGATACTGCAGTCCATCCCCCTTAATATTCATTTTAGGAGGACGCTTGTTGGCAACCGATGGGAAGCGTGGCTTCATTTAGTGAGTAGACTGATGGAGGTTCAGTTATCTCAACAGCCAGATCAGTTGTGCTGGAAGCTTACCAGGTCTGAAGAGTTCACAGTTAAATCGATGTATATCGATGTCATCAACTCTAGCACCATTCCTAGTTCCGAATATGTTTGGAAAGTCAAAGTTCCTTTGAAAATTAAAGTGTTTATGTGGTTTGTACATAAACAAGTCATATTAACAAAGGATAACTTGGTAAAGCGCAACTGGACAGGATCTACTAGGTGTAGTTTTTGTGATCGGGATGAAACTATCAAACACCTTTTTTTTATTGCCCGTTGGCCAAAGTTTTGTGGCAGACGGTGCACATTGGCTTTAGCATTACTCCTCCGAATTCTGTCAGTATGTTATTTGGAACGTGGCTTGTTGGGATAGAGTCTGAAACAGCTAGACACATTCGCGTAGGAGTATGTGCTTTATTGTGGGCAATTTGGAACTGCAGAAATGATTTGGCTTTTAACAGAACAACAAATATTTATTTTTTGTAGGTTATATTCTGAGCCACTGCGTTGATCCGTATGTGGTCGTTACTCACTCTGACGGAGGCCAGGGAGCGTTTGGTTACTGGATCTGTCCGGTGGGAGATGGTAGCACGGGATATCTTCAACCGGTTTGGATGGCTGTCATGTAATAGGATAGGCGATTAGTTTTTCTATCTTTGTTATGCTAGCCGGTTGAGGCCTATTGGCTTTTGTGTTTTTGGTGTTGTGGCTCTTCGTGAGCTTGCTGTTACTTTTGTTTCAGACTATAAGACCTTGTTGAACCTATTTGCTTATTTATAAAGGTGGCCGTATGCATCGTTCTGATGCATAGGCCGGGGAGTCCCCCCTTTTAAAAAGATGTGATGGCTGCTGCCAGTTCATTTGACAAAGTTGACCTAATCAAAATTGTGAGAAAATTCAAAATCGAAATTACTTAGGAAGCATAGAGAATTTAAAAGATGTGGTAGGAGAGCTCACCCCTATGAAAAATGTAGAGAAGACGTTTCTTGCGCAATTTGTTAATTTGAGTATACTTAGCGATGAGTGGAAAAGGCATTGATTGACCTAGACCTACTATGTACTCCATTAGAAAAACTATTATGATGTACATATTTTGCTCAACTTACTACCACAACTTCAAAATCCTCTTTCTCAAGCATTATTTTTCCAATTTCAATAAGTTTACCCTCTAACTCCAAAATCATTAATTATAGTCTTGGGGAATTTTATCCAGGGGTGGAGCCACGAGTATTCACTTGTATTCATGTGAATACTAAAGATTTGACTGACAAAAACGAGTATTCGTATCGGTCCACTGGCCCACAAGGCCACAATGACCCCACAGCCCCACACAACCTAGTAAACTACAGCGCCACATTCCATAGCCCCCCACTGATTTTATCTGGCATCTTTGCTCTCTATAGCGGTAAAGCTAAACAACAAGAGAGTGACCTTGCTCTCGTACCAATCGAAGGTTCAAATATGACAGAGAAGACGACTAGAGGAGGCATGAATAGGCGACTACCAAATTAAAAAAATTCTTAGTTGATTTTAAGGGCTAGTGCGGAAATGTAAGTTCTTTGTATGTGCAAAAGGATGATACACAATATATGATGTATTACAACAAGCTAGCAAGCTACATAGGGCAACAAAAAAGTAATAACACAAATTAAAGCTAGGGTTAAGGGACAACCAAAAGTGATGGAGACGAAGATGCATACTGAAGTTTACACACTTGGAGGTGTGCTAATCTCCATTGGATAGGTGGGAAATAACGAATGGTCCCACGACAACGAATGTCTCACCTTATATCTCTAAGAACCTTGGTCTACGAATGCCCAAGTTCCCCCTCACTAGGGGTAGCTCTTGGGGCGAGCTCCTAACCCTCACAAACAAGCCTGGGGCACAACCACACGAATCAGAACCTCCCGAGTAACACAAACCATCTTGAGTTCC
>NC_057812.1:204771916-204794851 GCF_018294505.1 Triticum aestivum
AAACTCAAGTTTTGCTTTGGTGGATTTCTTGCTCATGCATTCCTTTTGCTCTTTCAAAAATATAGGATGGGTTGGGTGGGTAGAGAGAGGGGGAGAGAGAAAGAAATCTAAGTTTTGAGCTTTGGATCAATGGAGAAAAGAGCAACGGAGTCGTTCACCCTCCTTTGAAGAAGAAGGGTGTCTTATATAGATCCACCCATTCTCTGTCGTTATGCACGCTACACAGAGAAGTCGGATAGTCTGACCTAAGTCGGACATTCCGACTTACAGATTGTCTAACCCAATGTCCAACATGGTATTCAACTTGATCCAGCGCTCTAGACAAAGTTGAACCCCATGTCCGACCATATGTCCTGACAGCAAGAACAACAACATAAAAGGTGGAAAACACGATGCTCTTTCTCACATGGGATGTGGGTGTATATGGCTTACTTTTGTTGAATGATTCCCACACAAGATTCATGATTAATCCCCACTTAGTAGTATGGCATACCTATGACTCAAAATGAGAAATCATCGGTATAATTTTGATGTGTTTATTCCTTTAGCTTAGGAAGGTTGCCGCTCGGCATTACGCTTCATTTCCAATCATGTGTAAACTGAAAGCACACTTGAAACATAGTTAGACATCTAATTACTATTGCCAGTAACACCAAAATCCTCGTTAGGGACGGATGTGCTTTCAGTCTTCCCATTTTTGATGGTTGATGACAATATTAATAGATCAATATAATAAAAGATATTATGATAAGCTTAGCATGGGTTTTTGAGATTTAGGTCAAGCTCCCTATACATTTGTGCACACATAAGAGAATTATTTGCACTTGAATACAAAGTGCACAAAAATATGATCAACGCTCCCCCTAAGGCTTTAGAAATCACAGAGGTGCAAAAGTGAACATGGATGCACAAAGTGATCTCCACTTATGCGAGAACTTTGGACATGTGAGAGGAGCAATACAAATACATAACATAACCATCTCAAAATGACAACAAGTGATGTGTGTGACAAGGCATATAATACCAACAATATGACATGAGACAATAACGATAATATGCCATATGAAAATCATAGCCATAATGTCACAAGCATATAGCAAGGTCTCGTACATATCTTAAAAGTAGCTACACATAAATAGTACTACATAAGAGGATTTTTGACAATGCCTTCACTTCGATCGACGGGTTGGTTGAACATATTAAATGTGACGCGTGCCAGCTCTACGTGCCTAGATCACCTTGTCGTCTAGGTCGTGCATGGTGGCCTGAGTGTATGCGTGTGCCCTCGAGTTTTTGTTGTAACGTCTGGCTAGGTTGCGTTTCCCCCCTTTGCCTCGTTGTTGTTGGTTTTTTCTTGTGTCTTTGGCTAGGACTTTGTACTTATTTTCTCCTACTACAACATTTTATTTATTTTTTACATTAAAAAAATTCTTGTCTTATTCGCATTGGACAAAATGAAGTAAAAAATAATTCAGAATTACAATGTACATATTTTTGCTCCACTATTTTGAAACTAACTCTCATGCATCCCATGGCAACGTCGGAATCGCCTGGACGAACAACACGAAGACACTGAAACCTAACAAACTAGACCTAAAGTCCCTGTGCAACTCCATGATCCCGTGCGTTCCAGCGTGGAAAATCGGAAGTCGGAGACGAGGAAAACAGCGGAACGGCCGTTAGGGAAGTGGGCTTTGTGTCCGTTAGGGTTTTTCCTAGGTTACGGAGTACTCCTATGGAATTCCATGTAAAAAATCTATATATTTTTACAGAAAATATTTTCTATGCTCTTTATCCTGCAAATTAAACAAACCCTTTAAAAATAATTCCTAAGGAATGTAGTCTGTGCCTCACAAAAAGAGGAATATAATCTGGACGTCGTTTTTCTGATCCCGAGCTCACATGAGCTAGGGTGAACAGTAAAATAAAAAAATGAAAACAATTTCAGAAAATTCCGAATTTTTTTATGTGAAACTTTGACAAATGTTTTGATAGTTTGCAAAATCTCATGTGACCTCGGAATTAGAACATCACTTTCAATATAGTCTGTCCTTTTTTAGACTGTAAGGAATATAGTCGTCTCCCTGGGAATCTAGAACCAAAAGAGGCCTTAAAATCTGTAAAAACTGCTGATGACGTGGTGACCCAAAGCCGAATGTGCTTGGCCCAAAGCAGAGGACATCGATCCCCCATTTCCTCTTCGACCCGGACCAACTCCGTCGCCGTCGCCGTTGGGCGTCGGAATCCGGAAGCGAGATGGCGCGAGGAGTGGACGCCGAGCAGCAGCACCCCATGGCGGAGCAGGTGAAGGAGTATCAGGCGCGATCCAAGCAAGCCTGGGCAACCGCATCCTTCTTCTCCTCCACCTCCGCCTCCACGGCCGGCTCCTCGTGGTACGCAAGCGCCAACCCTAAGCCATTCCGTTTCTCTCACAAGCCTGAGTGTTATGTTTCGATATTACCAAGCTGAGGATGAATTAAGTGACAATACAAGGAAAATCGGCCATTATTAGGTTAACAAAGGGAGTAACAACCATAGTTCTTCATCTTGTTGTAGCTAGTGCTGGATTGTTACCTGCCCAATTGCTTCTGTTCTCAGGATTACAGGCTAAACAAGATGGCAGTTTCACTTTTCATTGACTGCTGTATGAATGAACCGAGCAAAATGATCATTGTAAGCTAAATCTCAAGAGGGACACCTCATATAAACAAGCCCTGATTGCTAGTAGTGTTTACTGCGAAAGCACTATCTCACAGTTGTTCCATAACAATCAAAGCAAAATAAACGACGGGCCTACCAACCTGTTCTATATTTACAAGTTTCTTTTCACATAAGACAACATGAATATTCAGGATTGTCAGAAATTCTCTTCTTAGGAAGAGATCATTTTCATGTCTCTCCTCATTTGCACTACAGTTTAAATTATTGCTCGCATCCTGACTTCCGCAACTATTTTATGCTGGTTGCTGCAGGGTTGAGGTGCTCCTCGTGATATGTGAACTTGCTTTGTATGCTCTACTAGTGTTCGCGTGTATTGCTTTTTATTTCAGGTCCATAGGAATAGCTTTATCCTTTACATGTATTTCTGCACTTCTTTATCTGTGCATGAGATTAACCAAGGAAGAGAGGAAGCACAAGAAAAGTAAGCAAAGAATGCTTCTTCCATTGTCAATGTAAAATACGTCTGTAAATTTCTCTGTAATTACATGTGAAATGCTCTCAGTTTAATACTAGATATATTTACGCTCTCGGCGTCTTTCATATACTATTTTCTCTTCAGTTAGTTGTATCAATTGGCCCGCAATAAATTGTTCTGATGTTTAGTGTTTAGGATATATAGTCCGGATACCAATATTCGGATATTGACTGGTTTATCTTTACTTGAACTCATCTTGGGTCGGCTACTTGTTAAAGTTGGATACCAATTTGATCTAAATCAACTATTTAGCCAGTTAACTACTATGTACTTATTGGAATCCAATACTGATTGGATCACTTATATTTAGTCAGATTTCAGTAATGCTCTAACTTATTGTTCACTGGCCTGACCAAATATAGGCAAAAATATGAATGGCGTATTTCTGAGTTAATTGTGTTTCATAGACTTGTTTGGCATCCTTATCGATGCCAAGTTAACTGACATATATACTCTTTTGCTTTTAGACGTTTCAGTTTCCCAATTGATAATTTGATTATCCTTCAAAATTTGCGATGTTTCTAGAATGAAGAATTCCAACCAGATGTAGTTGAGGTGAACCGCTGAACGAAATGTAACAACCAATAATAGGTGCACATGCATTATACCGAGCTTATGGCGAAGGTTATGGGTCATTTTTGTGTGCTCTTTGTATTTCACTCTATTTTGTGTGTATGAGTTGTTATTTATTAGTTAATCATACAGTTTGTCAAATATAAGAAACGTAGGCCAGCATTTAGTAATAATAATACCTATTTTTTGGTTTCATTAAGATGCGGACAGTCTAGCGATGAGGGCCTACGTTTCATGCTGTTCGTTCTGTGATCAGGTCCTCGAGTCGGCTGCCAGTCTCATGCTGACCTGCCCATTGGCCTGGGAAGTTTGGCTCTGCTTTCATCAAACTGATCCAAGAGCTGCTGGTGCTGGCACAACGTCGATGACAATCAAGGGCTGGTGGAGAAGGAGCTGGGCCCTGCGCAAGCAACCGGATTTTCGCACACAGATGACCATGTCTGGGTACATGGCCCGGAACCTTTGAGAGGAAGAGGTTATGGCCAGAGACGAGATTAGGTCGTTACCGGAGGCTACCACTTAGGCCATGTTTGGATCAATGTTTCCGTTTCAGATACCTCCGTAATACATGCCTCGCTCAGTCGTTTTGTTTCCGGATGGCAATTGCTCATTTTTTTTATTTTATTTTTTTGCAATCAATTCAGAGAGCTTTATTCAAACAAGAGCATTCCTTGGACAGTCAACCATAAGGCTTGTCACAAGGAAGCTGGGAGTCTCATCAAGCCAGCTTTCCGTTACATGCAATGTGCAAGCACGCTTAGCACATAGATGAGCCGAAACGTTTGCTAACCGATTTACATGTTGAACAACAAAAAGAGAAAAATCACGAGCTAGCACTCCAATCTGAACTAAGATAGGTGCCATAATAGATCTCGAATTGTGGCGAGAATTCCAGAGATCAACTATCTCCATGCAGTCTATTTCCATTATCACATGTGTGAAGCCTCGAAGTCTTGCAAACAACACCCCGTCACGAAGTGCATAAGCTTCAGCCAAGATGGGATCGGTGATTCCCATGTATGGTTTACACCAAGCTCCTAACATCTTGGTTGCCGAGCGAGCCACACCACCTGCACCTCCAGTGCTTGTGTCGAAGTCAATGGCGCCATCTGTAGTGATAGAAATGTGATCAAACTCAGGTGGCCGCCACCCACATCCCGCCATGGTCACAGTAAGATTCCGAGGAAGATCTAGAATGCGAGAGCCTCTCTCGTCAGACGCATTGATGTTGCCGGATCTGTTCCTTCCTCATTGTGTTTGATTTTGTTGCGGGAGTGCCAAATGGCCCACATGATCGTAATGATCAGTGGCCTGTCCTTTTCTGAGAAACGATCATGACATAATATATCCCTCGCCCAAGAGTCTGGATGGAGCCGAGGTAGATGAAGATCAAACCATGACCGAACCTCATGCCAGAACCTCTTCGCATGCGAACAATACATCAACGCATGTTGGAGGTCTTCATCTCTAGCTAAGCAGATTCTGCATCTGCTAATCTCACTTATATGCCGCCTCTTGAGTGTGTGCTCATCTGGAAGAATGCCGCGGATAACTCTCCACCAGAACAGCCTCACCTTCGTGACAACATTGAGCTTCCAAAGTGCAGACCACAACTGTTGATCATCCCGTGAAGTACCGGTATCCGTCCCTTCCTCTAGAGCTAAACACTCTTTCTGAGTCATAAGTGCACGGTACGCCGTCTTGACAGTATAGTTGCCTGACTTATTGAGCGCCCAAGCGAGAAAATCTTCACCACCGCCTTGCCTCAATGGAATATTAAGAATAGCCTGGGCATCCGGCGCAATGAAATTGTCTCGGACCACCTGCTGTCGCCATGACCAGTTATCACTATCTATCAGATCAGAGACCTTGTCGAGTGTGGTAGGCGATGGTTGCAGCAGTGGCATCATGGAGATGGTTCCCGGAATCCATTTGTCAGTCCATATAGAAGTGGATGTGCCATCTCCTATTCTTTTGATCAAACCGGCTTGGAGAGCTTCTCTGCCCGCCATAATCGCCCGCCAAGTCTTGGAAGCTGACTTGGGCAGCGTAGCATCCATGAAATCAACTTCCGGGAAATACCGTCCTTTTAGCACCCTTGAGCACAATGTATCTGGTTGTGTTAGCAGCCTCCACCCTTGTTTGCCCAACATAGCTAGATTAAACTGGTGCATGTCCCTGAAGCCCATGCCCCCTTTGCACTTTGGCGTCGTCAATTGTTCCCATGAGACCCAATGCATTGCCTTCCTGTCAAGAGAGCTGCTCCAAAAAAACTTTGCCATTGGGGAGGTAACACTCTTGCATACCTTCTTGGTTAGAAGAAAAGTGCTCATACTAAACGTTGATATGGATTGCACCACTGATTTCATCAATGTCTCTCTGCCTGCACATGCCAATAAACGTTCAGACCACCCTTGCATCTTCCCTCGAGCCCTGTCACCAATGTGGTCGAAAGTTTCACTTGTGATGTGCCCCACAGCAGTAGGAAGACCCAGGTACCGCTCGCTAAAGGCCTCAACTTGAATGTCCAGCATCGCCTTGATTGTTTGCCGCACCGAATCAGGGGTGTTTGTACTGAAGTAAATAGCACTTTTGTCTCTATTAACCCTCTGTCCGGAGGCATTGCCATACATCTCCAGAATCGTATTCAATATGTCCGCACTTTGTCCACTTGCATTGATGAATATAAGACTGTCATCTGCAAACAATAAATGACTGACCCAAGGTGATATGAAGCTAGCTCTGATCCCCCTGTCAATATATCCCCCATCATATGACTTGATCAAAGAAGATAAGCCCTCTGCACAAATTAGAAATAAATATGGTGATACGGGATCTCCCTGCCGCAAACCTTTCGAAGGGGTGAAAAAAGGAAGAAGCTCCCCATTGACCCGAATCGAGAATCTGACAGAAGATACACACTTCATAATGAGTCTAGTAAAACTCATAGAGAAACCCAATCTCAACATGATGGCCTCCAGGTAGTGCCATTCGACTCTATCGTACGCTTTCATCATGTCAAGCTTGACAGCGCAGGAATAATTCTTCCCCTTCTTCCTCCGCTTCATTGTGTGCACACTTTCGTATGCAACTAACACAGTGTCGGTGATCAAGCGTCCAGGAACAAAGGCACTCTGTTCTTCACTAATAATTTCATCCATAATACTCCGCATGCGATTAGTGATTGCCTTGGCAGCAATCTTATACAGAACCAGACAGAGAGCTATAGGGCGGTATTGGAGAATTGTCTGTGGATGTCGTACCTTGGGAATAAGAGTGATCGAAGTGTCGTTAAGTCCGGTAGGCATGTCACCCCCATTCAAAAGATCCAAAACTGCTCGTGTCACGTCCTCCTGGATAACACTCCAGTGACGTTGATAAAAACCCGCCGTAAACCCATCAATGCCCGGGGCTTTGGAGGCCGCCATTTGGAATAGAGCCTCCCTCACCTCGGTTGCATCATATGGTTTATTCAAAAGATCATTCATAGCATGTGTTACTTTCACCGGAACAAAGTTCAACAAATTATTAGCATCATAAAAACCTTGGGACTCATACAAGTTCTGGTAAAAAGCTTGCACTTCCTCCTTGTCCTCTCTTTCTGTTGCACAAACCGAGCCGTCCTGGCGCCTGAGATGGGCAATTCTATTTATGCGTTTTCGCACTGCTGCTTGTGCTTGAAAGTAGGATGTATTACGATCTCCTTCGTGTAACCAACGGACACGCGAGTGTTGTTTCATCCATATCTCTTCCTGATGCATAGCCTCCCGGAGTTTTGGGACCGCACGTTTCTCTTCATCTGTCGGGCCATGTCCAGCAGACTCACTCCGGAGCTTATTCAACTTTTTCTGAAGCTGTCTCACCGTACGTGTGAGGCACCCGAACTCCTTTGCTCCCCATGGACCAAGAGTGCGCCTGAGAAGATCAAGTGAATCTGATATACCTTGCAGTCTCGGGGCACGAGCATGACCACGCCATGTTTCTGACACAAGCTGATCATAATCCCTGTGTGTTTGCCAAACACTTTCATATCTAAACTGCCGTGTATGCTGAGATCTACCCGGCAGAGAAGCTTTCACATCCGCTACAACAAAACAGTGATCCGATTCACATGCCGCAAGATGCTTCACTCGGATATACTCATAATGTTGCCGAAACTCCTCATTTGCAAAGGCTCTATCCAGCCTTGCTTTGACATTGGACAGGCCTGCTTGCCCGTTATCCCATGTGTACGCACAGCCTGACCATCCAAGGTCTTGTAACATACAGTCATCTACAACCTCCCGAAAAGCTCGCATCTGCCCCTCCGGCCTGGGTGTTCTACTGAAGTGTTCTGATGCGGAAAGCGTCTCGTTGAAGTCCCCCATGCACAACCACGCCGAGTGTGGAATACCGAATAAGGTGCGCAGAAAGCGCCAACTATGATGTCTGTTTTCCACTCTGGGAGCGCCATAAAATCCTGTGAATCGCCACTCCATAGAGTTTTGATTCAAGTCCTTCACCATCACGTCAATATGACTGATACTAAAATTCTTCAGCTCAACTGAAACATCCTTTGTCCAGAACAGACCAATACCTCCACTCAACCCTTCACTGTCGACTGCATAGTAGCCACTGAAACCTAGTCCATATTTCAGAAATTCAACACGCTTGCCTCTAATCTTTGTCTCCATGACGAAGAGAAGAGAGGGTCCTTCTTGCTTCACTAAACTGTGAAGCTCTCGAACTGCCTCAGGGTTCCCAAGCCCCCGGCAGTTCCAACTCATGCATCTCATTGGGACGGGCAGGACCGCGCCGCGGTCTCTGCTGAATTTTCAGGTGTAGGCTTCTTCTTCTTTGGATCATGTGCAAACTCTCTCCCATCCCCCTCCTTGTCGTCCAGTTTTCCATCAGATGTGGTTGGGTCTTCTGAATCCTTGTTGTGTTCGTCCTGGCCCGAAG
This sequence comes from Triticum aestivum, assembly GCF_018294505.1. Taxonomy (NCBI): domain Eukaryota; kingdom Viridiplantae; phylum Streptophyta; class Magnoliopsida; order Poales; family Poaceae; genus Triticum; species Triticum aestivum. The sequence continues at coordinate 204,780,627 of NC_057812.1, forward strand.
TAAGGAGGAGCTATTGTTTTGGTATGTAGACTGGATTCGGCCCCTCCTTCCTCTTATACTGCTGCCTGTTCTTCACAGATGAATTTACCTCTACCCCTGCGTCTTCCCTAGAGCAAGAATTCCTAGTATTGTTCTTGCTGCTCTGCTCTGAATTCTGGCTCCGGGAAGAGTTGTAACTAGTGGCTGGTTTTTTGGACTCGTCGGCAGCCTCAGTTGGGCCCCGAACGGCAAGTCGCCGTTTGCATCTCGGGTCCCCGATGTAGGGCAGTGCAGCTCCGAGTGTCCAAGGCGGCCGCAGGAGAAACAAAAGTAAGGGATTTGCTCATACTGAATATCATAGGGATCAACCTTCTTCCTCCTGGCCGAGTCAATTAATACCCACCTTCTCAGAGGCTTGTCCACTTCAATGGTAACCCTAGCCCGCAGATAGCCCCCAATGTGATCAAACTTTGCTAGCTGTGCCTTGGGGTCAATCTGTCTAGCAATAGGTCCAGCCCATGCATCATCACGAAGATTGTATGGGAGGTTTAAAACCCTAGCCCGCACTTGGAGCTTGTCAAATTTCAATTCATCCGGCCTCATACAATCTTCAAACTCCGCTAGAATCACAGCGTTTTTGTTCAGGTGCCACGGTGATCCACTCCAAATTCGATCTCTATCTCGTTGATTCTCAAACTCAGCCACAAACATGTTAGGACCAGCAGATCGGAACTGTAGTCCCCTTGGGTTGCCCCAAGCCGGGCGAAGGGCGTTGGTGATCATCTGGATATGGTACAGATTACGGTGCAAGATCTTGCCTGCCAGCAACCACTTCGCCGGGCCTCCTTCCACACGATCATCCAGAACCAGAGGCGTGGCTTCTTCTTCAGAGATATCCAGCTTCCCCAGCGCCTCTTCCAGATGTGTTCTTGCTGACCGAGGGGAGCCCTTCCCCCCATCCTTCTGGTTGGCGTCAACAGGCTGAGATGATGCCATCGCGCCCGATCCAAGCCCCGCGCGCCTCGCCGACGAGATCAGCGAGCGCCATCATGTTCCACGTCGAAACCCTAATCGCCGCCGCCAGAGGGAGGGGTCCTTAGTTTCGGGGAAAAACTCTTCCCATCTAAGTTGTTTGTGGCAATTGCTCATTGGCCGGTAAGTTACACCTGTAAACACAACACCTCCGTATTATTTTACACCTAATCCAAGCGCAGCCTTATGTTTTTCTAGTTCTGAGAGTGCATTGTTGTGGGTGTTTGAAACTCTACGATACCTCGGAACCTCGGCCCATTTTACCTCTTCTCTACTCCTATAAAAAAGCGAGTTGGTGGTGATGGTGTGCCTGCCTTCGGGCCGTATATACCGTCCGATCTTGAATCTACGGCTGAGATTGAGATCGAGGCATGTTGTACAGAGCCAACGACCAAAATAGGATACTGGAGAGTTATTTACCGAAAACCACCACAGTTGGGGCTAGGGTAACAACTTGATACCACATTCAAGGCAGGGCACAAAAGACCACCAACTTTGCGTCTAACGACTAACGGAGAGCACTGATTGTGTGATAAGCTTCCGAAAACAGCAAAACTGACAAATTGGACCCACCTGTCAGGCCTATGTGGCATGTCTACGTGTTCAAATAGCTGAGGTGGATGTCGGGTCCTGCTGTCAGCCCCCCAACTACTTCTTCTGGATGTATTATTCTAAAAGAAAAACTACTTGTGGAGGAGCGAATCAGGTAGGGGCTCTCTGGTTTGTATGGGATTACTAGCTTCGCAGTGACCGGACTCGGGAAAGACGACCACCAGGCATCAATCTCTTTCTGTGATGTGTCCCTACCTCCTCCATTCTTTCCATGAGGTCCCTCCCTCGGTCCCCAATCCCCCCTTGCTAAGAAATCAGCAGAAAAGTACCCGGAATCGCCGGCACAGGCTCTTTCTTCACCGTCTCCGGTGACGAGCGCCGCTGCACGATCTTCCACTCTGGCGTATCCCAGCCTCCACCTACCTTCCTCGGATCCTCCGCTTCCTCACGAATCTCTATATGGCATACAATGGAATCCACACTTCCTTTAGCATGGTTGTCCGCGAGAAACCGCCCCGCCGTCCGCCATTGATGGTGAAGTCACGATTTGCGACGTCTCTAAGTCTTGTTGTCCGCACCGCCGAGCGCATCGTGGCTAGCATGCGTGTCCCCGAGTCCCCGTAGTCTCGCGCAAGGTTTAGCTGCCGCACCCTGAGCTCCGACGAGATCCACTACAATTTGGGCGATGGGGTGGATCCTCGCCGGATCCAGGCGAAACAAAGGGCTAGGGGTGTGTCTGGGGTTGGATCCACGCGGGCCAGTGGCTGGGGCAGCGAGGAGGCTCGTCGGGGTGGGGTGGCTCGCCGGGGTAAGTCTCCAGCGGCGGCGGCGGATTTGGCTGGTTGTGTCGTGTTGGTGGAGAAGAAGGTGCCTGGGGAAAGGGGGGAATCAGACAGAGGCTGACAGATGGGGCCTTCGGCCACCTCAGCAAATTTATCCATGTAGGCATGCCACATCGGCCTGACAGGTTGGCCCCACTGGTCAGATCCGCTATTTCTGCGACCAAATCTGAGCATCAGTGCTCCGCGTTACAGATTAGGTGCAATTTCGGTGGTTTTTTGTGCCCTGGCACAAATGTAGTACTAAGTTGTTACCCTAGCCTCAAATGTGGTGGCTTTGGGTAAATAACTCTATTCTAGAGGTTTCTCTCGTGAGATCGATTATTCTAGAACCTCTCCAAGTTTCCTCGCCGCCGGCCCCTCCCCTCTCTTTCCCTGCGACCACGTTGGAGTTGAGTTGGGTGAGCATCACGTAGTAAATCGGATTTGGCTTAAGATCTCCCTTGTAACATCACTCCTTCTGGATCTGGCCGTGCAAACTGTCGGAGAAGGAGAACGAAACATGACGATGGACGGAGAGTCAAAGGAGATGACACAATTCAGCCAACACGGCTCACGGGAGGAGGTGCTTGTGGCGGGGACGCACTTCTTGCGTTATCGCGGACCCGATGTCGGCCGGAATCGTTGCCGTGGGAGGAGCCTCGTGTGCGGCGGCGGTCATCGGGGTCGGGGAAGATGATCCCGGCACGGATGTCGTGGTGGCCGAGAGGCAGTGCCGATGGGCACTCCGGTTCCACCTCGTCGGCGTGAACCACGTGCTGAGCGGGAGCAGCGCCGGGCGCTCGGGAGATGGAGATCGATCGAGCCATGACAGACAGCAGTAGGGAGCATGACAGATAGAGGTCGGGAGCAACTCAGAGGGGACGGCCGGTAGCAGCGCAGCGGAGGCATAGCAGGCAGCGGTCGGGAGCAGGGGAGGAGTCGGCAGTCGGCGACCGGGAGTAGTGATTGGGACGAAATGAGAGGAAATCCATTGGGGGCGTTCCGGACCTTCTGGCGCTAGCGTCCGCTCCCCATGCACCAGGCAACCCTGCTTGCCGTCCTAAGCCACCCTTGAACGTCCCAATGGGCAGCGAGCGAACGTCCAAGGGGCATTTTCCGTCCCTGCATCTCCTAAATACTTTGTTTGGTTCATAGGATAGGATTATCATAGGAATAGGAATCTTGTAGGAAATGAGATGACATTATCTCAAATCCTATGAATAGGAATAGGAAACAAAATGTCATTTGGTTGACACCAAAGGAATTTTTCCATTGAGTCTAGGCTCTTTTTTATTTTCCTATGAAATATGGAGGATAGAAACCAATCCTATGTAGGAATAGAAACCCATTCCTGTGAACCAAAGGGCTCTAAAGGAAAAAATTCTATAAGAATCCTATCCTCTAGAATTTCTATGAAATTCCTCTAAACCAAAGGAGGCCTTTTGTCTTTTTTTAGGGATTCCTTATTGTCCCCTAATGGCCTCACTCGGTATACAATGGCATATTTGAAAGCATAAAACTTTGTAGTTGCATGTTTTAAAATATGAAAAATACTCAAAATAGTGATATCAATTCTCAAAGCCTGAAAATTTGTAGTGGCATATAGTATTCTTTCAGTCCAAATTAATTGATGCGCATTTAGTATAACTTTAGTACTGAATTGTACTAGGTGTGCAGCAAATAATTTGGATCGAAGAGAGTATCAAATTTACTCCTAAATCTAATAGGCTTCTCCCTCAGTGATATCCCACCGGGAAAGATGGCCGTGTCGCCTAGGACTGCACTCCAGGCCACCCCGGTAGGATGTCCAGGCTGCCGTTGCCAAGGACGACGAGCTGCGGTCCTGGTGACGGACAACAACGGCGTCTGCGGGAGACAAAGGGTATCCCGTGTTTATTCCGACGAGCATTTGCAAGCTCTGAACTGTACATATTGCCATGACGAGGCCGCTCCGTATTAATTCTCCGCTTCCAGGGATACGTGCTGCAAGTGGTAGTGCAATAACACTGGCACAGTGCACTGCGTTGTCCCTGCCAATGCTGCTGTGTTCTACCTCCACACTTCACCGATGTGATTCCATCCGTCGGGAGGTGCACGCACATATGTTTCATCCCCAATATTGCTTATGTGATTTGCTTATTTGCTCAACTTCGGGTCTGAAACTGTTGATATAATTTCATTCCCAATATTGCTTAGTCGATAGACTAATCATTAGCTTAATAATTTATAATCACTTGGGCCAATTACCTGATGCGAGACAGGGAAAAAGATTGTTTAAGAGGCTTAACAGTCTGCTCAGAGAATTCTGCATGGGCTAGAATCAGGGAAATACGGTAAGTTGCATATACACAAAGTTTCGGATAATAGAAGTGTAAATTTGCACAGTATCATTAGAGGAAGTTGTATGCTCAACATGCTTAACCATGTCAAAGCTCATGCACGAGTAATTATATCCTCAGGTTATTCAAATTATCTGGAAGGTGAGCTTTAAAAATTTGTAAATTAGTGTTTCAATAGTTCAGAGTTGCTGCTTTACTACGAGAGCGGCGTTTCGGTGCCCGGTGCATCTGCACCCGGTCAAAAAAAAAAATCATAAAATTTTTATAAAAAATCAAAAAATTCCAAAAAAATTAGGGTGGTAGACAATTTGATGCGTGAGATACGCTCCAATTTTCAAAACATTTGGACTTCTATGCAGCTCTCAGCAAAAAAGACAAATCAGACCAGAACAGTATATGAACAGTACACATTTTTACAGACCTCCGATTTGTCTTTTTTGCTGAGAGCTGCACAGAAGTCCAAATGTTTTGAAAATTGGAGCGTACCTCACGCATCAAATTTTCTACCACCCTAATTTTTTTTGGAATTTTTTGAATTTTTCTAGTATTTATTTTGATTTTTTTCGTGAGCGCAGGTGCAGATGAGCTCGGGCTCAGATTCGAATTTTCGCTTTACTACCCGTTTTTAGGTGGATGGTCTCTATTTTAAATCCTGATAGTAATGCACTTTGACAAGTTCTATGTTTGCTGAATGATTCCAAGGCCTCATAGATGCCCAAGGTATGTAACTAAGCATGAATGGGTCTACAATATTACTTCTCTTCATGGTGGCATATGCAGATTCTTGTAGCGGTTAATGGGGTTTGGACTAGAGATAGATCATGTGTTAACAAAAAGCTGGTTGGGGTCATCGCAATTGCCAAATGTGTGTGGACAATTTTTTTATTGTTGCATGCTCTCTGTCCTCCTCAATATGGGACAGCATGTAGAAAGTTGGGTAGGGAGAACACCAAGTCTTCTGCAAGGTGAAAATTAGAACAGAACTGCTCTACACACGATGAATTGCATGGACGATCACTGCACGATGGCCCATCGTGTGGTTGGCGCCCGTTTGTTGCCATGAATGAACGGCGTGAAAGGCTTGTCATTCAAACATCATCCGCAGACCGTCGTTTGCATAGCACTGCTCAAATTAGAATAAAACGGTTGGCTTGGGCGAGGGGGTTCATTGGTCGGAAAACATACGTTAGATTTTGCTCGGCGTGTACTTATCAACAATATAACATCACTTTGATTGATGTCTTGGTACACCGTACCTTTTATTGTTCAATAGGCTCCTGATACTTATTAGTAAAGAATTCCCACCCGATCATTTGTGATTCCGTAGCAGCATAGCACGGGCATCTTACTAGTCTAATATGAAAAGGCAGAACTACTGTCATTGCCCCTCGAAAGTAAGATGGGGTTCAATTTCAGTTACACCAACGTGGTTCTGGAAAGGACTACAGTGCATGGGGTGTTGCTCGGTTGGCGAAGGGTGCGTTGACGAAGACGACAGGTCCGGCTAGCCTCAGGCTGGTCAGCAAGGGCATCTCCAACGGTTGTAAGATAGATGTTGGTAAATTTGTCACCTAGGACATAGTGATGATGTGTCATATAATAAATATGGAGAGAGAGAGCAAAGTTGTATTTAAAATAACCAACAACCTTTACACAAGCTCCAAGGTGAAATAGAGAGCAACCACATTTATTTTCTCATCATCTATTGGATAGCTTACATACTCCATCCGTTTCTTTTTGGTCTGCATATAAACTTTGGCCAAAGTCAAACTTTGTCAACTTTGACTAAGTTTATAGAAAAAAATATCAAGATTCACAATATGAAATCAATGTTGTTAGATGCATCATGCAATTAATTTTCATACCATATAGGTTTAGTATTGTAGATGTTTGATATTTTTTTAAACAAAGTTGGTCAAACTTTACACGGTTTGACTTTGACTAAATCTTATATGCAGACTAAAAAGAAACAAAGGAAGTATAATTTATTGAAGTGGTTGTATAATAGCTTGTTGGTTGATGACATGGACATTTTACCAACAAGACTAACATACAATCTATTAGAGATGCTATAATATAGGTAATAACATAGATGCCACATAAGCAAAAATAGTGAGATGGCACGTAGTTAATGAGAGAGACAAATAGAATAACATAATATATTACCATCACATAGCGTTTCTCAAATACAAAATGAGTCTACAAAGTAATGAATAAAGACATATGTTACCATACATATGACACTGCCCACTATGAAGATGGTAATATAGACTAGTAACATACTCTTCACTATGACCAGCCTTAGTGGTGGTGAATCGCCAGAGCAGTAAAACAGGAAGGGGAAGCAAAAAACACAGGCGGATAGTTTATTTTGAAGCTGCTTGAGCTCCATCGTTATGGCGCACGACATATACATATACTGATATACCTCACTGTTACGCCTTGCTTGGGATGGGATTGCTAGGCGTTATACCTCACTGTTACGCCTTGCTTGGGATGGGATTGGTAAGCGTTACGCAGCCTTCAGGGAGGACGTCGTATGCTGAGAATGGACAGTTTTTTGTTCCATGACCAAGATCAGGAGCATCTGGTCCAAGATCCCTTGCGTTACACAAGAAAATGCAAAATTCACATTACAAAAATATGGTGGAGCTAGCGGAATTGTTGGTCTTATATCATGAGCTAAAAAAACTAATCAAATTGCATGACCAACCAAATTTCATGGGCAAGCATCTGACCAATCAAACTTCATATCATCAAGTATGAAGCATATTCTTTGAATTCTTTTCCTTTTTCCTCCAGCGTACACGTTATACAACCAACCAAACGGTCTCAGTTCACCAGTTGGTGGTGCGGTAGCCTTCCTCAACAGGGGAATGGCAGTTTGGAAATGAGTATTACACACCGGTCGTTCACACAATGGCCAGGTAACGTCCTACCGAATCACTGGTGACCACCCAGGAAGCAACACAAAGTGCATACAGAAAGGCGTTTCAGCAGTTCTAATTATTGTAATTTTTTCTTTTCACTTTTCAAGCATACTCGCGGCATAACTTCTTTTCCATTGTTTCACAGGTCAATAGTGCTACAAGGTCATCCAGGTATCCGGCAGCGAACTTCGAATTTTCTGCATTAGCGAGCAGTGCTGAAGTTAGGCACAAATGGTTATGTAAGAGTTTATGCATGAGACAGGAATGATAGCTTTTTCAGCACAAAAGGATTGCCTTTGTATGTTTGGCGACAAAGCAACCACCAATAAATTGGAGATAAAGCAGCAGTTTTCCAAGATGCCTCGATTTAAACTGATGTCTTCGGAATACTGCAAATATTTGGTAGACAGCGAAATCTCAGAATGATTGATGCCTGGATGCAAATTTTCCAGTTCACTTTAACTCTACTACTTAAAAAGAACGTAATGTTCCCATTTCACCTTTCTTCACACCATCTCTTCGTCCAACCTTTCATGTATATGATAATCAATCACTTTAATTACTTACCTTCTGAAGCAATTTCACTTTAATTTACTTAACAAACTTCTAATTGAAATATAAGGTAATTCACGGTCAGAATTCGATGAACATTTATTTACACAATCGCATTATTATTGACAGGTAAATCACAAGCTAACTTACTAGAATATTTATATCCCGTTGCAACGCATGGACATTGTTCTAGTCAACTGATTATAAGAGTAGTTTGGTAGAAATAAAACAACAAAAAATAAGAGAAGAATGGATGCAGTGCTGTTAGTGAATGTCAGGGGTCGTGATTGCACAAGTTCGATAAAATCAATTCAGCCAGTGGAAATACGAACATAACTACAAGCACTGAAATTGATCAGTGGAAGGTTGGAAAAAGCGCTAGGCGTAAGCAAGGCGGTTGACCTTCGCCTAGCGCCTAGGTGGTGCTTAAGCACCCTAGGCGCAACCTTAGGCAGACGTACAATTTTGACTACCATGTTGTATTTGGGATATTATCGATATCGATTTGGAGAATATATGTGAGTAAACTACCAGCTATTGCAATTGGAATATGGCCAATTTGGTCTGTCAGTGCAGTATGACACGATTTTTCACTTGAGTGGACAATTTCTTACTTGCCATGGCTAGAGTTTCGCTTATGCCCTAGGCAAGGCATTTTGTCATTGCCTAGCGCTCAAGCGTGCCTAAGTGCCTCCTAGGTGTTGCCTTTTCCAACAGTGGAACAGCAGCATGACTATCTCCCACAACAGCAAATAAATGACAATAACGATGGAAAATGGGCATTACTTGCACGTGACTTCACCAAAATAGTATAATTGAGTTGGTTGCATACCCCCCAAAAGAACTTACATTCGATATATATGCAGCAGGTCCCTAAAGATGCAACCGGCCGAGGAAGTCTGACAACCTAGAATGTGACAGCAATACAGGAGAAAAATAAGGAGAAGTAAAATATGCAGACTGCATAAAACAGATAGATAACACACACCTAATGTTCTTAGCAATAAGTGTACTTCCATCATCACAATCAAGATGTCGCAGTACGACTTCTTCCAAGCGGCCATCTCTGTAAGCATGCTGCAAAACATAAACGATACAAGATTGAGTCAAAAATAGAAGACAAATAAGAGGAAAGACCGGTCAATTAACATTGCAAGCTACAACAATCATATCCACAGTTTCTACACTAAATGAAGCTATCTAGGAAAATAATCGGCAAGAAATCAAATATCATATCCCCTACAACACATGCAAACTTGAACATAACATAAACTCCAACCATGGTCTACACGTTCCAATCTTTATCCACCAAATAACTAACAAGGACTATTAAGCAGTGGTAACTGAGGAGTGCATAACTGATGATAATACTAGAGAGGACACAAAAGACTCTTGGAATCAAAACAAAGTAAATTGGGTTGTTTCCAGTAGACCAACAGACGGAGGAGAGGGTTATTATTAGCTACCAGTGTTCCGAATAAACGAGTTACTGCCAACAGCGATGGGATGGAGCTGACCTGGTAGTGAACTCAAACTATATGGATAGGGCAGGCAGATGTGTATTCACATGTTTATAGAATGTAAGAAGTATGTCACCTTGTAGAAACAGCTTGTCCCGAAGGGGCAAGTGCCCGTTCCGAAATCAAAGTACTTGCAATCTATTGACCTGCAATGGTATACTTGTAGGTCAGACAGTAGAATGATAATCAAGTACTAAGGAGCATAGTATGTTCATGTTAAATCACTTCCATGAAACATATCGGCTTGAATATTCAAAAGAGAAGGAAATAAGAACACGTGAGGCAAGATAACTAGAAGTGCGATTGTAGTAAATTGATACGGCTCATTCATCTAAGTATGGATGAGTTCAATGACTGAAATATTTGTAGCATTCTAGTTTTACTTATATAAGCTGGGGCACAAGACCACAAAACAGGACAAGCCTATCTTACTTGAGCTTTGCTTTGTAGTTTTCAGTGATCTCCAACTTTTCCTCTTTCGAGAAGTACCAAAGAACACTTGGAATGACATAGTACGAAAGTTTGCGGCATATTGGGCAAGCTCTCAGTGCTGAGTTCACATCCATACCAGATGTAGGAGAGTTGCCACGCCAATTTCTTATGCATGAAATACAGAAGGGATGATCACATTCAGATAATAGTCCGAATTTCCTTTCAGCAGCAGTAGGCTTTGAGAGCACACGGTCCAAGCAGACACTGCATTCTATTTCTTGGCTACGTTTCAAAGCCTCAAGACGCTTGTGGTTTTTTTCACATAGCTTGATATGCTCCTGCCTCTCATCAGGACGATAAGGATGCAAGCACATTTTCCCACAGAACGCACACAAATCCCCATGCATGTGAGGGCACTCTTCCCCATACGGGCAGTTACCACCAGCAGCAAAAGAACAAATTGGCATATCAGCAAGTTTCATGGAAGTTTGGTTTTGCGCAGTTTGAATGGATGACCAGCCAATCCCATCCTCTGATACACTGTCAAGTTGGACCTCATTCCTCCATGCAGGCTTACTTTCAGAAACTGCCAGCTTATCCATAGATATCTGTTGTCGTTGGTTGCTTGAATTTGTTTGGTGTCCCAAGTGAAGAGGACGTCCAGAACTTAAAAGTTGTGGAGATGTAGATGCAACATGTGTCGCAGTACTTGATGATGGTGGCGGGCGAACTGGGGAATTACGTGTTGCGATACTTGATGATGGTAGTGGAGGCACTGGGTTGTTACGAGAAACCTTGACATGGTCATATCTGCAACGGTTACCATAAGAGCATGAGCCTCTCTGGTAAAACGTGCAAACCTGCACAAACAAGCATCATAGTAAGGAACGCTACAAGATATGCATTGTGAAGTCTGGCAACGAAACTAGATCCGCATCCATAGAAACACGTTACATTATTTGCTTGGTCACTCCAGTCGTGGGAGAACTCACAATACTCTCCTTTCAAGCAAGCACCATGCATGAAGAACTTGCAAAGAACCCTGAAGGAGATCAGTCAGAACAAAAAGACATGTAAGCTAACTATCAAATTGTTAGTTCCATCTCAGGAAGGAAATAATCTGACAGTAGAAAAAAAATGGAATTTCGGGAGCAATCTCCTGCCCAATATTGCTTCTCTAAGCAAAATGTAAACTGATGGTAAAGAATGCTGCAGCAGTTAATGCTTAGATAGATAACTTAGTTAAGAATTTGAAGTTATGTCTCACGAGAGAGGCTAAGATTAGGTTAAATCTCTGTTTCCCCTTTTTTCACACTTCATATAGTTTTTACCTTTTCTGTTAACAGCAGTAAGTATTTGCTATACAGGACAAGAGAACAGGGTTCCAGGAGAATACTCCTTACAAGTTAAATGGAGAGCGTAATAAGAATATACTCCTTCCGTTTCAAATTACTTGACCCATATTTATCTAGACACTAAACAAGTATAGATACATCCGTATTTAGACAAATTCAAGTCAACTAATTTGGAACGGAGGGAGTAGTTCGTGAAGAAATTTGCATCTAAGGAGCATAGGCCCTAGCTATGCAAACACATACTCCCTCCACTCCATATTTGTTGTCGCTCAAACAGATGTATCTAGCACTGACATACGTCTAGATACATTCGTTTCAGCGACAACTAATATGGAACAGAGGGAGTACTTATTGCTCTACCTAAGTTCCTTCTGTGCTCCAAATTTGTACGCTCGTTGCTTTCAGCATACTTACAAAAAGGATGTCACTATTATTAATCAAAGACATCGTCACCATTGATTTTGAAGAACTTCCCACTACATTTCCCGCGTCAACATCAGTATTCACCCACCACTAAGTATGCACAACATACAGCAAGGTTAATTGAACTTTCAGTCGCAAACCCACAAAAAATGATTTGTTAAATCCTCGGAACCCGTCCCCAAGAATAATCTTGTGATTGTAGAACCAAGAGGTAACATATACACCACAATCGAATCGAACTGAAATCAGTTCTTCGAATTCAATCTACACAGATAACAGCATATATAACAATCCAAAAACATTTTTCCCAATGGGTACCATCTGAAACCCTAAATCATGCAGAATCGTAATACTATCATCGATACCATCAGCTGCTAACAAACAAGAAGTAACTGGACTCTAGGTAGGCTTTCCCACCACACCCAAAGCGGCGGGACAAAGAGCGCTACAGATGGAGGATGTGAACATGGTAACGCAACGACAGGAATGGAGGCACAATCGAAGCTCCGGGGAGTTAAAATCTCGCATCGTGTCAAAGCGCATCACATTACATCAGCTTACTTACTCCCGTGGGCGCCTCTACCGCGGAGGAACATCTCGGCGCCAAGCTCAACCCCCAATACTAAGCACGAAACGCGTGTCCTCACCTCCGGCTACCCCCAAATCCTAAGCCCCAGGCAAAATTCTCGAAACGAAGACCCAGGCAAGCTCGACGCAGCTCAATCCATCCAGGGCTCAGCGGCACCCCCTGCGGGAAGCCAGCACGCGACACCGCCGCACGCGAATCCCTACCGCTACCGAATCCACGCTTAGAACCGCGCGAGACAGGGCGCGCGCACAATCGAATCGGGGGAACCGCGTTACCTCTTGGTGGACATGGCCGGGCCGAGCGGATGAGGCCCGAATCCGGGCACGCGGACGCGGGGTACGCCTTCGCCGCCGCCGCCGTCGCGGTCGCGTCTCGTCGCCTAGGGCTTGCTTGGGTTGGGGGGTCGCGCGCCCTCGGCCTCGGCCTCCTGTCTGTCTGTCTCGCTCGCGCCGTCTCGTCCCGTCGTCTCGCTTTTTTTGGGGAGGGGGGAGCTCTGCCTTTCTGCGGGGGTATCGTACCGGGGAATGATTCCTAAAAACGGGTGGCGTGGGAAATGACGGGTCAGGCCCCGGGGTGGGCGTGGAGGTGCGCCGTGAGGCCTGGGCACGGGCGTCATTTGCCCGACCGCGTCCGGAGACCGCTCGGCGATGCGGCCTGAAGTGAAACGGGTTGTGCTGTGGGCAGGTGTGAGTGTGAGTGTGAGGGTGAGGGCCTATTCGGAGTCCCCCCGCTCTACCGCTCCAATCCTAAAGTAGGTGAAGCTGCAGTTTAAAACTATGAAGTGAGTAAATAGGTATTTCGCAGATCTTTAAATTCTAGGGAGCTGGTGGATTGCCGAACAGCTTTTAAGTGTGACAAACTGACGACCGACACGTGGGAAGGAAAGAAAGGGCTTGATGGTGTTATTTCAAATTGTGTTTTGAGTTGTTTTTGAAAATACCGAGTGCATTGTGGATCCACATTGAAGGTCAATGGAACGAGGAGGAGAAGATGACGATGAACCTCTAGGCCCGCTTCTTCTTTCGGTGGAACTCCGAACCCAAGTGGGTATGACACACCTTTGCCCCTTCCATCCCTTCCTTCCTCTCGATGGCAAGGGAAAATAGGAATGAGGCTCACGGCTGCACGATCCAGCCTTTCACCAAGCGTATTCAGAGAACATCAGATCAGCCTTTGGCAGCCGCCATCCTTCATGAAGAGCAATCGGAAGAGGGAGCAGGCAACCTCCAGACGTTGCTGGAGAGCGTCAATATGAAGCTCTATCGTGGCATAGCGAAAGACGCCCCGTGGATAGACTCTAAACTAGATCTAATCCTAAACCTACTATATACAACAGCAAGCCGACCTCCTAATCAGTGGCGGCGCCAGCAGATAAAACCCTATAGGGTCACTAATAAGTTGTGGGTCAATCATCTTAAGTTGTAAGAACTTGTCATACATTTTAGAAAACTAAAGGGGTGTTTATAGAAAAGATGTGGGGTGTGTGGGGTCATCTAACCTCATAGACTAAACGCAGCTTGGCCAGTGCTTCTAATCCAAAGCCGGTATAGAAGAGAAGAGAAGGAGAGGAGTGGAAGCGTCCCTCACAACTCTCAAACCGAAACAGGAAAGGAGAGAGAAAGTGAAGGGAAAAGTTAGTTGTAGAGTTTTTGAATTGATAAAACCACCAACAAAAAAAACTATGGGGTCATTAATAAGTTG
>NC_057812.1:204795056-204796904 GCF_018294505.1 Triticum aestivum
CTAAGCGCAGCTTGGCCACTGCTTCTAATCCAAAGCCGTTAGAGAAGAGAAGAGAAGGAGAGGAGTGGAAGCGTCCCTCACAACTCTCAAATCGAAACAGGAAAGGAGAGAGAAAGTGAAGGGAAAAGTTAGTTGTAGAGTTTTTAGATTGATAAAACCGCCAACAAAAAAATCAATGGGGTCATTAATAAGTTGTGGGTCAATCTTTTTAAGTTGTAAGGATTTGCCGTAAATTTTAGAAAACCAAAGAGGTGTTTATAGAAAAGATATGGGGTATGTGGGGTCAGCTAACCTCATAGACTACACGCGGCTTGGCCGCCGCTTCTAATCCAAAGCCGTTAGAAAAGAGAAGGAGAGGAGTGGAAGCATCCCTCACAACTCCCAAATCGAAGCAGGAAAGGAGAGAGAAAGTAAAAGGGGAAGTTAGTTGTGGAGTTTTTAGATTGATAGAACCGCCATGAGCATATGCCATTAATATCTTCTCCATCGAAAATTTAAGGTCTTCTTTCAGTGTCTCAACGCGCTTTCTCCTTTGCCATTAATGATGATGTATTGGTCAAGGATTTTGTAGGGGGGCATGACACTCAGAGAGGCGTTTCATCTTCCCCTGTTCATGCAAGTCCATGATGAGGTACGTAGCCTGCAATAGCGGACTGCTCAAGTTGGGCCTGAGAATTCCATGCATAACGTTTGACATTATGTTTGGGGATCAAGGGATATTAAATCCAGTCATTACTATATGTTCTACTTCAAAGATGTCCAAGTTCACCAAGCTTACAGGTGGATTATGAGAGCCAAATCATAATTTTGGGTTGGTTACTACTCTCTGATAGACTCAACACCTGCAACATGCTTATACGACATCACTACATTGTTGGTAACGACATCAAATGCCTGCTTTTTGGTGTGCATATTGAAAAACATTTGAGCACGTGATCTTTAAATGCCAATTTAGTCAATCATGTTGGGCTCACCTGGTTATTCACTTTAACTACTCAACTTCTAGGTTTCAAATGGTAACCAAGGCTAAGAATGGTTAGGTGTAACGCCCCAGTTGTAACTTTCCCCATTTGTACTCCAACTCTTGCCGTTTCCGGTGTCAAGTTATATTTATTTCTCGGGTTCGGGTCCTTGTCTCCGTGTGTTGTTTTCGTTTTCATGCATCTCATACCTTGTCATCTCGTGCATTGCATTTGCATACATGTTCATCTCATGCATTCGAGCATTTTTCCCGTTGTCCGTTTTGCATTCCGGCGCTTCGTTCTCCTCCGGTGGTCATTTCTAGTCTTCTTTCGTGTGTGGGGTTTAAACATTTCCGGATTGGACCGAGACTTGCCAAGCGGCCTTGGTTTACTACCGGTAGACCGCCTGTCAAGTTTCGGGTCATTTGGACTTCGTTTGATACTCCAACGGTTAACCGAGGGACCGGAAAGGCCTCATGTGTGTTGCAGCCCAACACCCCCCACATTTGGCCCAAAACCCACCAAACTCTGCTCCATGTCCTAGAGCGTTCGATCACGATCGTGTGGGCGAAAACCGCACCTCATTTGGACTCTCCTAGCTCCACTTATGTCTATTTATAGACCCCCTCCTCCAAATCCCGGATCCCCTCGTCTCAAACCCTAGTTTTTAAAGAAAAACAGATCCTCGTCCTCCACCGCGCCGACGGACGTGTCCGCCCCCGGCCGGACAACGTCCGCCGCCGCCGCCTCAGCCAGCCGGGTCGCGCCACGTGGCACGGACCACTTCGCCGCGCCGCCGAAGCCCGCGGGCCCACGCGGGGCCCTCCCCGGCCCGCGAGACGCCGCCGCCCCCTTGCCCGGGTCGGTGCCCTCCTTCCCCGAGCCC
>NC_057812.1:204797656-204805815 GCF_018294505.1 Triticum aestivum
TTGTGCAAGCTTGCAAAGAGAGGTACCTGAGATTGCTGATTTCAGAGACTTAGTAGTTTTCACTAAGTCTGGGATATTTTAGTTCGTGATGCTATATGTCCAGCTTGTTTCCTAATGATCCGTGCCTCTTTTGAGGATGATCAGTAAGGGAGTTTTGATATTTATGTTATGCTCTATCCATCCATGTTTTTGTTGGCATATGTGGAGTGCTCGAGGTTGACTCATTCGAGCTCAACTTTTGCTTCGTTGTTAATCTGGGCAGATCGTCAACTTGTTTGCGATTTTGCCGATGCTACCGTTAGTGTTCCATGCATGCTATGCCTTCGTTCTTGCCATGCGTAGCTAGCACTTTGTGCCTTCTTGCTGGTTATATGCTTTCCTTGCCATGACTTGCACCGTAGTGAGTGCATCGAGCTCGTTTACATGCCTTCGTGAGTTATATTTCAGCGTGTCTCAGTTTTCACTAAGTCTGAAAACTGATTGTGTTCGAGCTATGTTCGTGAGCTCGGTAGAGTATTTTGTGAACCCTTTTGGCCCCAGGTCACTTTGGGTGTTTTATTAAGCTTGTTGAGTAGCTCCATGCCATGTTCTTACTTGTCAAGTTCAGGTTTTCTATCATGTTGTTTTGCTGCTCCGAAGAGAGCATCGTGATCTGAAATTTCAGACTAGTGTTAATTTCACTAAGTCTGAAATCTGTTTTGCATTTGCGTTTTAGCCATGCTTGTTTGAACCTCTTAATGGATGAATTTGCCTATGGCTCAGTGCTAGTGTTTTGTCAACCATCTTGTGTACATCACTGCCATGTATTTTGTTTTCATGTTTGGTGGCTGTAGCATGTTCATTTCGTTGCATTTAGATGCCTACTTGCTGTTAATCGCAGACCGGTGTCATATCTTAAAACGCTCGCCATTTCCAAACCGTAACTCCGATTCCAATGATCTTTATATCGTTTTCAATCGATTTCATCCCCTCTATCCAGTGGCACACTTGGTTTTCCAAGTTGATGCCAGGTTCATGCATTTTCCTGTCATATCTTGCATTTTGCATCCCGCATCGCATCCCGCATAGTATATCGTCGTTTCATCATATTGCTTGGTCTTGCCCGTGGTTGATTGTACCCTTGTTGCTTGTTTTCTTGTTGGGTAGAGCCGGGAGACGAGTTCGCTACCGAGGAGCCCGTTGAGTTCGCTTGTGAGGATCCAGTCAACTCTGACAACTGTGCAGGCAAGATGATCATACCCTCGAAATCACTACTATCTTTGCTATGCTAGTTTGCTCGCTCTTTTGCTTTGCCACTGCTACGATGCCTACCTTTTGCTTGTCAGCCTCCCAATTGCCATGTTGATCCCCTAACCCACCATTGTCCTAGCAAACCGTTGTTTGGCTATGTTACCGCTTTGCTCAGCCCCTCTTATAGCGTTGTTAGTTGCAGGTGAAGATTGAAGTTTGTTCCTTGTTGGAACATGGAGATGTTGTTCCTTGTTGGAACATGTTTATTTGTTGGGATATCACAATATATCTTACTTAATTAATGCATCTATATACTTGGTAAAGGATGGAAGGCTCGGCCTTATGCCTGGTGTTTTGTTCCACTCTTGCCGCCCTAGTTTCCGTCATATCGGTGTTATGTTCCCGGATTTTGCGTTCCTTACACGGTTGGGCTATAATGGGAACCCCTTGACAGTTCGCCTTAAGTAAAGCTTCTCCAGCAATGCCCAACATTGGTTTTACCATTTGCCACCTAGCCTTTTCTTTCCCTTGGGTTCTGCAGACTCAAGGGTCATCATTATTTTACCCCCCCGGGCCAGTGCTCGTCTGAGTGTTGGTCCACCTGTCAGCTACCGGTGGCTACCAGGGGCAACTCTGGGCTGGCCTACCCGTACCTAGGACAATCTGACTGTGCCCTGAGAAAGAGATATGTGCAGCTCCTATCGGGATTTGTCGGCACATTCGGGCGGTGTTGCTGGTTTAGTTTTACCCTGTCGAAATGTCTTGTTGTACCGGGATACCGAGTCTGATCGGAATGTCTCGGGTGGAGGTCTATTCCTTCGTTGACCGTGAGAGCTTGTCATGGGCTAAGTTGGGACTCCCCTGCAGGGATTGAACTTTCGAAAGCCGTGCCCGCGGTTATGGGCAGATGGGAATTTGTTAACGTCCGGTTGTAGAAAACCCGAAGTTGACCTTATTTAAAATACATCAACCGCGTGTGTAACCGTGATGGTCTTTTCTCGGCGGAGACCGGGAAGTGAACACGGTGTTGGAGTTATGCTTGACGTAGGTTGCTATAGGATCACTTCTTGATCATACTTGTGTCGACCGTGCTTGCCCTCTCTTCTCGCTCTCTTTTGCGATTGTAGCCACCACATATGCTAGTCGCTTGCTGCAGCTCCACATATTTTTGCCTTATCCATTCCTATGAGCTTAAATAGTTTTGATTGCGAGGGTGCGAGATTGCTGAGTCCCTGTGGCTCACAGATACTATAACTCCAGATGCAGGTCCAGGTGATTTCGCTCCAGGTGACGAGTACGAGCTCAAGTGGGAGTTCGACGAGGACTCTCAGCGTTATTATGTTTCCTTTCCCGATGATCAGTAGTGGTGCCTGGTTGGGGTTATCGATTCAGGACCTTGTCGCATGTTGGGTTCTTTTCTATTTTGGCGCCGTAGTCGGGCCATGAGTGTTTGTTTGATGGATGTTATTTATGCACTCTGATGTGACGTGGCGAGTGTAAGCCAACTATGCTATCTCCCCCTTTTATTATATATTACATGGGATGTTGTAATGATTGCCTGACTTGCGACATTGCTTTCAATGCGGTTATGCCTCTAAGTCGTGCCTCGACACGTGGGAGCTATAGCCGCATCGAGGGCGTTACAAGTTGGTAATCAGAGCCATCCCCGACCTTAGGAGCCCCCATTGCTTGATCGTTTTTAGCAGCCGAGTTGTGTCTAGAAAAATGTTTTGAGTCCTTAGGAATTATATATCGGAGAGCTTAGGAATTCTTTTACTTCCCAGTCTCCTCATCGCTCTGGTAAGGCATCCTGATGTAGAGTTTTGACTCTTCTCTTCTCAAATTTCACTAAAAAAAATTTTAGGATCACGCGAGTATCTTGGTTTTGTTCCGATGGTTTTGTGATGAGAACATTGTTCTTGGTGCCTCCTGTCTTTAGGGGTTGTGGCAATGTCCCGGGGAGTTGAGCTCCGAGGTGTTGTCGTCACAATTTCATCGTTGCAATTCTGGTATACTTGAGATATGTTCGCCGACATCGAAAATCTCTTTTATGCAGTTCGTTGGTGAGATAACCTCGACGCCACCCAGTACTGGGGCGGGAGTTCGGGAGTATCGCCATAACTTGTATAACGGATGCTTTTCGAAGGTTGAGGTAGATGGTTTCCGAAGTTTTCTTGGTTATGTGTTGAAGGATGGATACAGCTGGATGTAGGATTTGCTAGTTTGGGTGAGATATTGTGCTTCCCCTGTATCCCCAACACCTGATTGCATAACCAGAAAGGTTCGGGAATTTCATAGGTGGGAATTCTAGTAGCTCTAGTTCTTCTTCCACGGATATTGGTTTGAGATTGGGATTTCTTACCGATTATTCGTTCTTGATCCGTACCTTGTTGATTTATTTCTCTACCTTAATTCTTCGTGGCTTCTCAATTTATGGATATGTGACCACTTCAAGAGAAATGCATTCGTTCATTCTGTTCGGATGTGAAGACTATATGTTGCAATTTTCATTTCGTTGGATTCAGCTTCTATATTGTTGTCTATCAGTGTGCTAATGGTGGTCAACCTGTTCAGGATGGCTCCTCCAACGCGCACGACTCCGAATCCTGATCCGCCTCCACCTCCGCCTCCTCCGGAAGCATGGCAAGCTGTGATGGCCGCTACTAATGCAAACACACAGTTGATCATGCAAATTCTCCAAGAGCGCAATCAAGGCAGTCAAGGGAATCAAGGCCATAATCAGCACCACTTTGCTACACTGAACCAGTTCCTTGCTAATGGCCCAAAGACGTTCAGCGGTTGTGTTGAGGCTACCGATGCTGACGATTGGCTAGTGGATCTGGGCAAGCATTTTGAATGCAGCAACGTCAGGCCTGAAGATTTCGTCAAGTTCGCTTCTTTCCAGCTCAAAGATCAGGCTGCAGAGTGGTTCCAGCAGTACAAGGATTCCAGAGGTGGACGTCTAATCACTTGGGACGATTTCCGTCAAGATTTCCGCGCTCATCACATCCCTCAAAGTGTGGTTGAGAGTAAGCGTCAGGAATTCCGCAATCTGAAGTAAGGCTCTTTGTCTGTCTATGACTACAACAAGTTGTTCCAGAAGCTCGCCCGTTTTGCCAAGCAGGATGTTCCTGATGAGACGAGCATGATCTATCAGTTCAGGGGTGGTCTTCGTGAGGAAATTCAGCTCGCTCTTGTCCTCTTTGAGCCGTTGAGATACGATGAGTTCTACAACATGGCACTGAAGCAAGAGGCTGCTCAGATGAGGTGTGACGCTTCCAGGAAGCGTGCCAGAGATGTTACTCCGTCTTCCTCTACTCAAGTGGTCAAGCAGCAGAAGTATTGGCTTCCTCCTCCTCCGTTCCGTCAGCCGTATCAGCAGAAGAGCAAAGGTGACAGTGGTTTCTCCCACCCACCCAACCCAGGCTTTCAGAACAAATCTTCGTCTCAAGCGCCAAGATCGAGTGCTCCGTATCACCGTCCGCTTTCAGAGGTCACGTGCAACAAGTGCCAACAGAAGGGTCACTATGCCAACAAGTGTACCAACCAGAGGCGTCTTCCTCCTCCTCCTCCTGTCAGATCGGCAAGTACAGCTGTGGTCAAGCATAACCCCAAGTCCGCCAAGGTCAACTTGATGAATGCAGCTCAGGCAGAGGACTCGTCAGATGTGATCATGGGTAACCTTCCTGTTAATGATATTCCTGCAAAAGTTCTTTTTGACACTGGTGCATCGCATTGCTTCATCTCGAGACCGTTTACAAATAGGCATGAATTGGTCTCACAAGTTTTATCTAGTCCTTTAGAAGTTGTCTCTCCCGGTAAGCGCATGCAGGCTAACTCCATCGTTCCGGATGTTTCTATCACTCTGGGTGACTACAAGTTCTTGGCTTCTCCTACGGTTCTTGGCAACTCGGATATCGATCTTATTCTCGGGATGGACTGGCTCTCTAAGCATAAAGCTCAGCTTGATTGTGCAGCCAGGCAGATTCAACTGACTCATTCGTCTGAGGATGTCATTGTCTTTGCCGCTCGGGATAATACCATCCGGTTGTTTTCTCTCAATGAGAAGGGTGAGTTGGATGCTATTTCGCAGATTCCGGTTGTTTGTGAGTATCAAGACGTCTTTCCAGAAGAGCTCCCAGGAATGCCTCCGCACCAGCCAGTTGAATTGGTTATTGAACTTGAGCCTGGCACGGAACCTGTGTGCAAACGTCCTTACAAGCTCGGACCTGAAGAGTTGAAGGAGCTAAAGAAACAACTCGATGAGCAAGAAAGATTGGGTCTCATTCGGCCTAGTACTTCTCCGTGGGGTTGTGGTGTTCTTTTTGTGAAGAAGAAGGATGGATCGAGTCGACTTTGTGTTGATTACCGTCCAGTAAACAAGAAGACCATCAAGAACAAATACCCACTTCCCAACATCAATGAGCTGTTCGAACAACTCAAGGGTGCTCAAGTATTCTCCAAGCTTGATCTCCGTATGGGTTATCATCAAATTCGTATTCGTGAGCAAGATATTCCCAAGACGGCGTTCAGAACAAGCTTTGGTTCATATGAATACACCGTCATGTCTTTTGGCCTCGCAAACGCTCCTCCGACGTTCTCTCGCATGATGAACTTCATCTTCAACCCCTACACCAATGAATTCGTTTTGGTCTATCTCGACGACATTCTGGTTTTCTCGAAGAACAAGGAAGATCATGCTAAGCACTTGCGTTTGGTTCTTGACAAGCTCAGAGAACATCAGTTCTACGCTAAGTTCTCCAAGTGTGAATTTTGGCTCGATGAGGTTCTTTATCTTGGTCATATCATCTCCGCCAAGGGCATTTCCGTGAATCCTGAGAAGGTGTCTGCAATTGTGAATTGGAACCTCCTCAGAACGTGAAGCAACTCCGCAGTTTCCTCGGTCTCGCAAGCTATTGCAGAAGATTCGTTGAAAACTTTTCTAAGATCGCCAAGCCTCTCTCAAATCTTCTTCAGAAGCACGTCAAGTACGTTTGGTCTCCGGAGTGTGATATGGCTTTCAACACTTTGAAAGATAAATTGATCACTGCTCCAGTTCTGACTCCGCCTGATGAAACCAAACCGTACGAGGTCTTTTGTGATGCCTCTCTCCAAGGTCTCGGTGATGTACTGATGCAAGAGATGAAAGTTGTTGCTTATACCTCTCGCCAGTTGAAACCTAATGAGAAGAACTACCCCACTCATGATCTCGAGTTGGCGGCAGTTGTGCATGCTTTGTTGACTTGGAGACATCTTCTATTGGGAAGGAAAGTGGATATTTTCACTGATCACAAGAGTCTCAAGTACATCTTCACTCAGCCTAATCTCAACCTCAGGCAGACTCGATGGGTCAAAATGATTCAAGAGTACAATCCGAGTATCGAGTATACTCCAGGCAAGGCTAATGCGATTGCTGACGCTTTGAGCAGAAAAGCATATTGCAATAGTCTGATTCTCAAGCCTTATCAACCCGAGCTTTGTGAAGCTTTCCGCAAACTTAATCTGCAAGTTGTTCCTCAAGGTTTCCTCGCCAACCTTCAAGTCTCTTCTACCTTAGAAGACCAGATTCGCCAAGCCCAACTTCTTGATGCTATGGTGAAGAAGGTGAAGATTGTTATTGCAAAGAGTCAGTCCAAGTACAAGTGCTACCGACTTGATGACAAGGACACTCTCTTCTTCGAGGATCGAATTGTTGTGCCCAAAGGTGAACTTCGTAAGGTGATCATGAACGAGGCTCACAACTCTCTCCTCTCCATCCACCCTAGTAGTACGAAGATGTATCAGGATCTCAAGCAAACTTATTGGTGGACTCGAATGAAGCGCGAGATCGCTCAATTCGTGAACGAGTGTGATGTCTGCAGAAGAGTGAAGGCAGAACACCAAAGGCCAGCAGGTCTCCTCCAACCTCTTGCCATTCCAGAATGGAAGTTTGACCACATTGAAATGGACTTCGTGACTGGGTTTCCAAAATCCAAGCGTGGCAATGATGCTATATTTGTTGTCATCGACAAGCTCACCAAAGTGGCTCACTTTCTGCCTATCAAAGAGTCGATCACTGCAGCTCAATTGGCGGAACTCTATACCTCTCGCATTGTCTCTCTGCACGGAATTCCTCAAGTGATATCTTCAGACCGTGGCAGCATCTTTACCTCCAAGTTTTGGGATTCTTTTCAGAAGGCCATGGGCACAAACATCCGCTTCAGCACAGCTTTCCATCCTCAAACGAGCGGTCAAGTCGAGCGTGTCAATCAGATTCTTGAAGATATGCTCAGGGCTTGTGTGATTTCTTTCGGCATGAAGTGGGAAGATTGTCTTCCTTATGCTGAATTCTCTTACAACAACAGCTTTCAAGCAAGTTCGGGCAAGGCCCCCTTTGAAATTCTATATGGCAGGAAGTGCCGTACCCCTCTCAACTGGTCTGAAACCGGTGAACGCCAGCTGCTGGGTAATGACTTAATCACAGAAGCAGAAGAAATGTGCAAAGTCATTCGTGATAACCTCAAAGCAGCCCAGTCCCGCCAGAAGAGCTACTATGATAGTAAGCACCGTCATCTGGTTTTCGAGATCGGAGATCATGTTTACCTCCGCGTCTCTCCCATGAAAGGTACTCGTCGCTTCGGTATCAAAGGGAAGCTTGCCCCTAGATACGTGGGACCTTTCAAGATTGTCAGCAAGAGAGGCGACCTCGCCTATCAACTCGAGCTTCCTTCAAACTTTGCAAATGTTCATGATGTGTTCCATGTCTCTCAGCTTCGAAAGTGCTTCAAGACTCCTGACCGCACCGTCAACTTCGAGGACATTGAGCTCCAAGAAGATCTCTCTTATCGTGAGCACCCAGTTGCTATTCTTGAAGAGACTGAACGCAAGACTCGCAACAAGTCAATCAAATTTCTCAAAGTTAAGTGGTCTCACCATTCCGACCGTGAAGC
>NC_057812.1:204807867-204809655 GCF_018294505.1 Triticum aestivum
TTGTGCAAGCTTGCAAAGAGAGGTACCTGAGATTGCTGATTTCAGAGACTTAGTAGTTTTCACTAAGTCTGGGATATTTTAGTTCGTGATGCTATATGTCCAGCTTGTTTCCTAATGATCCGTGCCTCTTTTGAGGATGATCAGTAAGGGAGTTTTGATATTTATGTTATGCTCTATCCATCCATGTTTTTGTTGGCATATGTGGAGTGCTCGAGGTTGACTCATTCGAGCTCAACTTTTGCTTCGTTGTTAATCTGGGCAGATCGTCAACTTGTTTGCGATTTTGCCGATGCTACCGTTAGTGTTCCATGCATGCTATGCCTTCGTTCTTGCCATGCGTAGCTAGCACTTTGTGCCTTCTTGCTGGTTATATGCTTTCCTTGCCATGACTTGCACCGTAGTGAGTGCATCGAGCTCGTTTACATGCCTTCGTGAGTTATATTTCAGCGTGTCTCAGTTTTCACTAAGTCTGAAAACTGATTGTGTTCGAGCTATGTTCGTGAGCTCGGTAGAGTATTTTGTGAACCCTTTTGGCCCCAGGTCACTTTGGGTGTTTTATTAAGCTTGTTGAGTAGCTCCATGCCATGTTCTTACTTGTCAAGTTCAGGTTTTCTATCATGTTGTTTTGCTGCTCCGAAGAGAGCATCGTGATCTGAAATTTCAGACTAGTGTTAATTTCACTAAGTCTGAAATCTGTTTTGCATTTGCGTTTTAGCCATGCTTGTTTGAACCTCTTAATGGATGAATTTGCCTATGGCTCAGTGCTAGTGTTTTGTCAACCATCTTGTGTACATCACTGCCATGTATTTTGTTTTCATGTTTGGTGGCTGTAGCATGTTCATTTCGTTGCATTTAGATGCCTACTTGCTGTTAATCGCAGACCGGTGTCATATCTTAAAACGCTCGCCATTTCCAAACCGTAACTCCGATTCCAATGATCTTTATATCGTTTTCAATCGATTTCATCCCCTCTATCCAGTGGCACACTTGGTTTTCCAAGTTGATGCCAGGTTCATGCATTTTCCTGTCATATCTTGCATTTTGCATCCCGCATCGCATCCCGCATAGTATATCGTCGTTTCATCATATTGCTTGGTCTTGCCCGTGGTTGATTGTACCCTTGTTGCTTGTTTTCTTGTTGGGTAGAGCCGGGAGACGAGTTCGCTACCGAGGAGCCCGTTGAGTTCGCTTGTGAGGATCCAGTCAACTCTGACAACTGTGCAGGCAAGATGATCATACCCTCGAAATCACTACTATCTTTGCTATGCTAGTTTGCTCGCTCTTTTGCTTTGCCACTGCTACGATGCCTACCTTTTGCTTGTCAGCCTCCCAATTGCCATGTTGATCCCCTAACCCACCATTGTCCTAGCAAACCGTTGTTTGGCTATGTTACCGCTTTGCTCAGCCCCTCTTATAGCGTTGTTAGTTGCAGGTGAAGATTGAAGTTTGTTTCTTGTTGGAACATGGAGATGTTGTTCCTTGTTGGAACATGTTTATTTGTTGGGATATCACAATATATCTTACTTAATTAATGCATCTATATACTTGGTAAAGGGTGGAAGGCTCGGCCTTATGCCTGGTGTTTTGTTCCACTCTTGCCGCCCTAGTTTCCGTCATATCGGTGTTATGTTCCCGGATTTTGCGTTCCTTACACGGTTGGGCTATAATGGGAACCCCTTGACAGTTCGCCTTAAGTAAAGCTTCTCCAGCAATGCCCAACATTGGTTTTACCATTTGCCACCTAGCCTTTTCTTTCCCTTGGGTTCTGCAGACTCAAGGGTCATCATT
>NC_057812.1:204809665-204844367 GCF_018294505.1 Triticum aestivum
CCCTTGACAGTTCGTCTTAAGTAAAGCTCTTCCAGCAATGCCCAACATTGGTTTTACCATTTGCCACCTAGCCTTTTCTTTCCCTTGGGTTCTGCAGACTCAAGGGTCATCATTATTTTACCCCCCCCCCCCGGGCCAGTGCTCGTCTGAGTGTTGGTCCACCTGTCAGCTACCGGTGGCTACCAGGGGCAACTCTGGGCTGGCCTACCCGTACCTAGGACAATCTGAGTGTGCCCTGAGAAAGAGATATGTGCAGCTCCTATCGGGATTTGTCGGCACATTCGGGCGGTGTTGCTGGTTTAGTTTTACCCTGTCGAAATGTCTTGTTGTACCGGGATACCGAGTCTGATCGGAATGTCTCGGGTGGAGGTCTATTCCTTCGTTGACCGTGAGAGCTTGTCATGGGCAAAGTTGGGACTCCCCTGCAGGGATTGAACTTTCGAAAGCCGTGCCCGCGGTTATGGGCAGATGGGAATTTGTTAACGTCCGGTTGTAGAAAACCCGAAGTTGACCTTATTTAAAATACATCAACCGCGTGTGTAACCGTGATGGTCTCTTCTCGGCGGAGTCCGGGAAGTGAACACGGTGTTGGAGTTATGCTTGACGTAGGTTGCTATAGGATCACTTCTTGATCATACTTGTATCGACCGTGCTTGCCCTCTCTTCTCGCTCTCTTTTGCGATTGTAGCCACCACATATGCTAGTCGCTTGCTGCAGCTCCACATATTTTTGCCTTATCCATTCCTATGAGCTTAAATAGTTTTGATCGCGAGGGTGCGAGATTGCTGAGTCCCTGTGGCTCACAGATACTATAACTCCAGATGCAGGTCCAGGTGATTTCGCTCCAGGTGACGAGTACGAGCTCAAGTGGGAGTTCGACGAGGACTCTCAGCGTTATTATGTTTCCTTTCCCGATGATCAGTAGTGGTGCCTGGTTGGGGTTATCGATTCAGGACCTTGTCGCATGTTGGGTTCTTTTCTATTTTGGCGCCGTAGTCGGGCCATGAGTGTTTGTTTGATGGATGTTATTTATGCACTCTGATGTGACGTGGCGAGTGTAAGCCAACTATGCTATCTCCCCCTTTTATTATATATTACATGGGATGTTGTAATGATTGCCTGACTTGCGACATTGCTTTCAATGCGGTTATGCCTCTAAGTCGTGCCTCGACACGTGGGAGCTATAGCCGCATCGAGGGCGTTACATTAGGGCAGGTCCATGTCCATGGAAATTTCCCTGGTAGCCTCCTCAAGTTTGTGGAAAGAGGAATAATAATCATTTCAGGTGGATATCACCCACCATCACATCCTTGGTAACAAGATTTAAAGAGGATTTTTCTCTTCTTTCCCATAGAGCCAAGGAGACCCACAATCCTTTCATATATACCTTTGTAGCCTACCTTCCATAATCCTTTTTAGTAGTGCCTAGTGCTTTGATATTTCCTTTTCCTATCCAAACTAGTAAGGGTCCCTTGTAAATATGTATATTTGTATCTTATTATATTTGGAATGAGAAATGCAGTAGGAGCCTCTCCTGCTGTTTTATGGTAAAAAATATTTCATTTTGGGAGATAAAATTCATTGTTTGATCTCTAGTGGATTGGGGTATAACTACCTTTGTTAGCCATCCAAACTATAGTAGGTTCTAAATGCTTTTAATAATTTTGAAACTATACACTAAAATGTGAAAAGTAGAAGGTGATAATAACTTGATTCAACATATATGGGCATTACTTTTCCATATGAACTACTAAATGTTTATGATACAATTTTATGTACATATGTAGCAAAATTTCATCTACAACTTTGCTATACGTACGATCAATTCCCGTCCAACATGTACAATTAGAGACAAATTGTAGATGATTCAGTTTGTGGGCCATATCATTTGCAGTCTGGTCGTATCGTTGTCCGACGAAAAATAATCGTACGCGGAGCAGTTTCGTTTATGGTGAGATGAATTTATATTATGATACCCTGGGCCCGGCTCCTCCTTCCCTTCCACTCCACCACCTTCGATCTACATTCTCCATTGCAAATTTCTTCGTTTGGTGGAGGGGGATGTCTCTGTTGGGGTTGATTCTTGTCGGCTTCGTCAACCTTCGTCGGAGCTACCGTAGTCCATCACCATGACGGAAAGGACCGAGGGAACCGTCGAGTCTGTTGTAGGAGCCTCCTCCCACGGTGAGCTTTGCCTCCTTGGTTGTTTCGAGGTTAAATTTTCTCTGATTCATATGTAATCTTAGGACGCACTCCCTTCTCAATATCTAGTCCTAAGTTCCTTGTACCAACTAGGTTATCGTGTTTCCAAATGTGTGCATGGCCAATTTTTGCGCGAGAAAAATCGGCCTCTTTTCCTCAGCTGGAGATTGAAAATCTCTTGGTGGAACTGTCCGGGGCTGAAGCAAAGGGCCTAATTTTTTTCTTGTTCTCTGTGACTTTTCGACTTCCATATAAGTGCATGCCCACTTATCTATGCTTCTTATTCTCTAAATCACGTATATTTGTCGTCAAGTTTCAACCAATTCCGAGGATGCCCTCTGCCCATCCAAGCGGTTCACCAGAGACAATCCAGGTGTTGGTGGTAGTGGCCTAGTGGGGCTATGAGAAACACGATCGAGTAGGATTTGAAGAAGAGAAATACATTATTTCTCTTTTTCTTGAACATCAGTACAAACATAAGCGCTCATATACACGCGCATACACTCACCCTTATAAATCATTTTGAGATTTGCAAAGTCACTGTAGGCGCCTTGTCGTCGACGGGAACATCTCCTCGCACTGAATGCGCATCGCCAGAAATCCTGAAATAAATTCAGAAATAAATGCGAGCACCAGGTTTTAAACCCTGGTGTGCTGGGGATACCACAATCTCTCTAACCATCCAACCACAAGTTGGTTCGCACATTATTCCTCCTGAGTCTCCTAGTCATGCCAAGAGAGACACTGTGTCAAACGAGGAACCAATATTTTTCCAAAAAGACTGATAATAGGCCTCATGGACAGTTAAAGGTGATTGTACAACAACATGATCGTGCGATCTCTATGGATAAGCCCCACAAGCGAGGCCAGCGGCGGAGCCAGGATTAATGTAAACCCCGGGCCTAAATTTTTTTTGGCAACATGGAAAGTTACCATCACACATAAAAACTGCAAAAGTTCTTCACTATCGTAAAATATACCGCATATGAAAAACACACAAATATATGACCCAATTGGCAATTGCACTAGAATATGAACTCAATGTATAACAATCCAACAAAATAGACACTCATGTTAGGACTTATGAGCACTGATGAAAAAACAGTTTCTTCATCGTCTATATTTTCTAAAACATGAAATTGAATTGATATAAAAAATTCATCAATTTAAGATCCATCAATACATATACACAGTAAATGTCAATGCAATTTATGATAATTCTAGGCATAGAAAACCTACCAATGTTGGAGAATGGAGTACCGGGCGGCTGCAGAAGCAACACCAGGGGCCGGTGCTTAGGCCGGGGAGGCTAGCAGTAGGGGCGGAATCATGTGCGCGCTACGGATGCAGGGACATGCACACAACTGCATCGCAACAATACGACGTTTGAGGCCCGGGCGGCAACGGTAGAAGGGGGCGTGCAGTGCCCACGGGAGGGGAGGGGTAGTCAAGGTCGTGAGGAAGACGGCGGACAGCAGCGCCGAGCAGGGCAAGCGGCGGTGCGTACGTGCGATCTGTCTCTAGGTCGGCAGTTCGCGGCGATTGGAAGGGGAGCGTTCGTACGAGGCTTCGGGCTTTGTGTGTGCCCAGGCTGTGCTGGGCTGCGCCCCAGGCCTAGTACAAAATATGCATAGGTATAGGGCTAAAACACTTCTCACACCCCGGGCCTGGGCCCTAGGTGCCCGGGGCCTGGCTCCGCCCCTGAGCGAGGTAGATATAGGGTTGTTGGCTATTTTCCCATGCATGAGGCATCCTGCACAACTCTGCGGCTGCATCACTACCTTGGGGCAAATGATGCCATGGACCCCCTCCCCTTTATATTTGGTTCAACATGATATATTTTAGGGAAACGTTTCTACGCGGCGCACCGGCCAAAACTTTCGGCCGGTCCCGCGCGAGCCACGCGATCGAGGCCATCGTACGCCTCGCGTGACCCACCTGCCCCTGCCTTTTCTTCTTCCTCCCGATCCCCTTGTTCCTCGCTACCTTCGTCCTCCCGATCCCCTTCTTCCTCCTAAATTCTCTCTCAGCCGCGTCCACGCATGGGGGTGGCCACGCCCCTCCTCTTCCTCCTTCAGATCTCACCACCAGCTAACCCCAATCCCGCGCAGGTCCATACCTTCAACGTCAGCGCCATGCCCACTTCTTTCTGCTGCTCGCGGCTGCAGGTTCCTTCCTCCCCGGCGAGCCGAAGTTGAAAGCCGCCATGGATAAGCCATCCGAGAGCTGCGGGAACCGTCCACCAGAGATGCTACCAGCATGGCGGCGCGACCTCCTCTCCCTGCTGCTGCAACCATCTTCTTCCAAACAAAATTGAAAGCATTTTGCTCCTCCATCGATGTTGCAACCGACAACCAAAAAAGCTACAACTGTTCGATTCGAAAGATTCAACCAGCGGTATATAAAGCTTCAAAAAGACACCATGCACTGAAAAAGCTACAATCGTTCATATGAAAGCTTCAACTATAGTTTGAAAAAGCTTCGATGGACCCCGTACAACTAAAAAAACTTCAATAGTTCATGTGAAAGCTTCAACCCATATTTGAAAACGCTTCAAACGGTGAAGTAGAGAAATTTCAACCCACCACTATGAAATAAAAAAAATCTACATCCATCATTTTGGAAAGCTTCAATCGTTGAATTAAAAAGCTTCAACCGGTTTTATAAAAAGCTTCAACTGGCTTTATAGGAAGCTTCAACCCACAAGTACACAACGGAAACGTTGCAATCGTTGACATGAAAAGCTTCAACCCGGCGACAAAAAGCTAGAACTGGCACCTCACCGTTGATGCAATGGCGTCACTCCTTCGCCGGAGCTGTGGCCGTCACCGATAGGAGCTGCATGCGATTTTTTGCTGCAATCGACAGCGGGAAAAGCTACAACCAGTGCCACGTCTTGCTACTCCTGGCAAAACCCAACGAAGGTTGAAGCAAATCATGGTCGCCGCCGTGACTATTAACATGAATGGTTGTAGCGATTCCTGTCACCGGTCGTAGCAAAAATGAACCATGGTTGAAGCAAAATATATCTGCACGTGGATGATGAAGGAGAAAGGAATGGTTGAGCGTGGCCATGGCAACAGGGCTGCGGCGAGGGGCGGTGGCGGAGCTGCAACCTGAGCATCACTCGTCGCTGCTGAGAGCTACAACTGTAGGTGCAACTGTTTCATGGGTCAAGGCGGCAACAAGGACAGACGACGGGGGTGGGGACCGGCGACGAGGACGGGCGGCGGGTGTGGGGACCGGCGATGAGGTCAGCCACCAGAGGGGAGAGGATGTGCGCACTGAGTGGGAGATGTGATTCCAGCGAGAGGAAGAAGAAGCTGCGGGGCAAACCCTTTTTCCGCCTGATCCAATGGCCCACGCGGCTCAAATCCAACGGCCTTGACGCGACCGGCCGAACGGTTGGGCCGGTGTGCCGGCGCAGATTAGTGCCCTATCTTTTAGAGTGTGTGTTTGTCTTCCAAGAACGATATTTTTTTGACAACTCAGCTTGTCGTTAACCACCTCCAGTGTAGGGTTGTAGAAACCCGAGGCCGCCTGAGATGCGCTCGGTCAACTCTCCCTCCGCAAATAGTAAGAGCATCTATAGCCGGATTTGGCAAATTCGGCCCCTCAAATGCCCACGAACGCGTTCGGGCGCATCCGCAAGCACTGACCGGACACTCCTAAAAAATGCAATCCACATCCGGATACCTCAATTACCATATCTCAAATCCATACAAACTCACGCAACTATGTCGACGCACACGCATCGTCCGGCTACTCCATCACACTACACTAAACATGCCATCGGACTACCAAAATTTGGCATGTTTGGCTATGGTGGAGTTCATGCACGGCTGCCCTTGACCTTCCCGGCCTTCTCGCGGAAGTACCAGTCAAAGACACAGTACGGATCGAGCCGGATCTGCTCGTCACCATCGCTGTCCTCGCCATCCCTGTCCTCCTTCGGTTGCAGTCTGGTCATGGCACGGACCGCCTGATACTGCTCTCGGGCGAGGGCGCGCGTGTTCCTCCGCTGCCGTTATGAAGGAAATATGCCCTAGAGGAAATAATAAAGTTGTTATTTATATTTCCTTATATCATGATAAATGTTTATTATTAATGCTAGAATTGTATTAACTGGAAACTTAGTACATGTGTGAATATATAGACAAACAGAGTGTCACTAGTATGCCTCTACTTGACTAGCTTGTTGCTACCTCTTGAGCACTGCGTTGGTTTTCCCTTGAAGAGGAAAGGGTGATGCAACAGAGCAGCGTAAGTATTTCCCTTAGTTTTTGAAAACCAAGGTATCAATCCAGTAGGAGGCCACGCACGAGTCCCTCGCACCTACACAAACAAATAAACTCCTCGCAACCAACGCGATAAAGGGGTTGTCAATCCCTTCACGATCACCTACGAGAATGAGATCTGATAGATATGATAAGATAATATTTTTGGTATTTTTATGATAAAGATGCAAGTAAAATAAATGTCAAAGGAAATAACTAAGTATTGGAAGATTAATATGATGGAAAGTAGACCCAGGGGCCATAGGTTTCACTAGAGGCTTCTCTCGAGAGCATAAGTATTACGGTGGGTGAACAAATTACTGTTGAGTAATTGACAGAATTGAGCATAGTTATGAGAATATCTAGGTATGATCATGTATATAGGCATCACGTCCAAGACAAGTAGACCGACTCCTGCATGCATCTACTACTATTACTCCACACATCGACCGCTATCTAGCATGCATCTAGAGTATTAAGTTCAAGAGAATAGAGTAACGCTTTAAGCAAGATGACATGATGTAGAGAGATAAACTCATGCAATATGATATAAACCCCATCTTGTTATTCTCGATGGCAACAATACAATACGTGCCTTGCTGCCCCTACTGTCATTGGAAAAGGACACAGCAAGATTGAACCCAAAGCTAAGCACTTCTCCCATTGCAAGAAAGATCAATCTAGTAGGCCAAACCAAACTGATAATTCGAAGAGACTTGCAAAGATAACCAATCATACATAAAAGAATTCAGAGAAGATTCAAATATTATTCATAGATAAACTTGATCATAAACCCACAATTCATCAGTCTCAACAAACACACCACAAAAGAAGATTACATCGAATAGATCTCCATAAGAGAGGGGGAGAACTTTGTATTGAGATCCAAAAAGAGAGAAGAAGCCATCTAGCTAATAACTATGGACCCGTAGTGTGACGCCCGGATCATTAAGCTACAGTAATCCCCCGTTAATGGTGCCATGTCATCACATTACTGTTGCTAATCCTTGTTTGATCCAACTCTTAGTTCAAACTCAAATTCAAATTAAAGCTTAAAATTCAAATTTCCCGACCATGCAAAATAAAATATTCAAAGTGTGGGAAATATTACATAACTAATTATGGTGGTGATCCAACACTTTTGTAAAGTATTTAAATGCTCTTTTGTGAATATAACAGTGACTAAAAATAATTGTTAAATGCCTTTCCTAATTTAAAATGTTAAACTATTTTTATTATGTGTGAAATTTTTTGTGGCTGTGGGTTATTTTGTAAATCGATTTATAGAGCCAGTCATATGTTTTAGTAAAGCTGTTTTTGCCTACTAAAATAATATAAACAGAGTGTAATAAAAAGAAAGAAAACCAAAACGAAACAAAAAAATAAATAAAAAGAACCGGCCTACCCCCGGGCTTTGGCCCACTAAACCATCAGGCCGGCCCACCCTCACTGAACCCTCCTCTCTCTCCTATTCACGCGACCAGGTCGCTACAGGGGCTTGGTCGCCGCCGCACCCTCTCGCCGACAGCGCCGGGAGGGGATAAGGGCGCCACGCCCCGACCCCTCGATCCCATCTCCCCACTCACCCACTCCACGATCCTCCCCCTCCTGCTCCACCTCCCTCTCCAGATGCGCCATCGACGAGCGTTGTTGTCGCCACCACCGTCGACCACCGCGGCGTCCGTCGTCGTCGTCCCTCTCCTAGGCGTCCAGGGACCCCATCGTCCATGAATTCGTCAACTACGCCGAGCCGACGAGCCGGGGAGCAGCCACCAAGCCGCCTGCTTCTTCTTCCCCGTCGGTCACCATGAACTTGCCGTCGACCTTCCTCACCTCCGGCCACAGCTGCAGCTACTAATCTTTCACTGGCCTCCGTGAGCCGCCCGGTGAGCTCAGTCCCCTCCCCCTGGCCTCGGCCATCTCCACGGCACCCGACCCGCGCTCACTCCGTCCAGTCAACGCCCTGACTCTGCTCGCGCCCGCATCCCTGACTCTGCTCGCCCTGCCGTGGCCTCACGCACACTCACCTATGCGTCGCCGCGCCCCTACTGTTCCATGCCGTGCGAGCTCCGGCCGAGCTCGCGGACAGCCCGACCGCCGGCACGCGCGTATCCGTCCCGCTACTGCTGCTTGCTGCCTCACTACGGCCCGCGCACGTTCGCCACTCGCCTCCTGGTGCCCCCTGGTCGTGCACTCGCGCCTGTGCCGCCGCCAATCGCTGCCGCACTTGCCCGTGCCCGGTTTCCCCCCCGCACTGACCTGCCGTGGCCTTGCCTCCGCCGGCCGCGCCCGCATGCATGCTTCAGCGCTGCTGCTTGCCACTTCAGTGCATGCGTGCCTAGCCATGCATCGTTGGCTTGCTACTGCCCAGCATGGCCGACCTATTTAGATTAGAGCTAGATTAGTTTAGGGATCAATTAGTGGCTAGCTTAGCCTATGTACAAATGACATACGGGTCCCATGTAATTAACAGTCTAAATAAATCCCTAAATACAACCACTGCCGCTGCTTACTGTACTTGTAGCTACTGTAGCTACTAGCTAGCTTTTGTATTTCTACAATGAGTAACCCCTAGATAGCCCCTAAACTGCGGTTAAACAGTTGTTAACATGAGTGAAAATAATATGAATAGAATGCATACATGACAAACTTCATTTTATCCCACTGAACCAAATCCTTGTGATGTATGAATTAATTCCTACAAAAATCACAAAGTTCAATGTTCTGTTAATAGAAGAACTGAAAACAGCTTTATTTTCATAGCTACTTTAGTGCTGTTGATGATCAAGCAAATGAACTCCAATATTGATGTAATTGGCACTAACATGTAGATCACAGAAAATGCTCAAAATTGATATAAGGCCCAAAATTATAGGAGGTACAGATCCATAGTTGTAGCATCCAGAAAACAGCTAAGTGATGTTCAAAAACTGAACAACTCTCAGACTTAGCCAATTTTCAGGAATTCAATAATATTGTTTAAACTTCGAAAAATCATAGAAAATAATCCGTAACTCGGATGAAAATGCTTTGTACATGAAAGTTGCTTAGAACGACGAGATGAATCCTAATACGCGGTCCGTTTATCATCCACACGTCCCTAGCATAGCGAACACGTAACTTTTCCCCTCCGGTTCATCTGTCCGAAAACGCGAAACTCCGGGGATACTTTCCCGGATGTTTTCCCCCTTCACCGGTATCACCTACTACTGTGTTAGGTCACCCCTAGTATCGTGTTTGCCATATCTTGCTTTGTGATGCTTTGATTGCTCTGTTATTTATTGTGTTTCCCTCCATTACTTCTTTCCGGTAGACTCCGAGACCGCTGCCGATGTTCGTGTGTTCGACTACATCGAAGATGGCCCCTCTCTCTTGCCAGAGCAACCAGGCAAGCCCCTCCTTTGATCACCAGATATCGCCTACTCTTCTCTATATTGCTTGCATTAGAGTAGTGTAGCATGTTACTGCTTTCCGTTATTCCTATCCTGATGCATAGCCCGTCCTTGCTACTACTGTTGTTACCATTACCTGTTATCCTACTACTTAGTATAGGATGCTAGTGTTCCATCAGTGGCCCTACACTCTTGTCCGTCTGCCATGCTATACTACTGGGCCGTGATCACTTCGGGAGGTGATCACGGGCATATACTATATACTTTACACAGTTACATTACCTGTGGTACTGTTCGGAGTTGGGGGCTGAAGGGGCAGGTGGCTCCATCCCGGTAGAGGTGGGCCTGGGTTTCCGACGGCCCCCGACTGTTACTTTGTGGCGGAGCGACAGGGCAGGTTGAGACCACCTAGGAGAGAGGTGGGCCTGGCCCTGGTCGGTGTTCGCGGATACTTAACACGTTTAACGAGATCTTGGTATTTGATCTGAGTCTGGCTACTGGCCTATACGCACTAACCATCTACGCGGGGACAGTTATGGGCACTCGACGTCGTGGTATCAGCCGAAGCCTTCGTGACGTCAGCGACTGAGTGGCGCGCGCCGGATTGGACCGTAAGCCTGCTCTTGTATTAAGGGGGCTAGTTCTGCTTCCGGCCGCGTACGCAACGTGCAGGTGTGCAATGGGCGATGGGCCCAGACCCCTGCGCCATAGGATTTAGACCGGCGTGCTGACCTCTCTGTTGTGCCTAGGTAGGGCTGCGACGTGTTGATCTTCCGAGGCCGGGCATGACCCAGGAAAGTGTGTCCGGCCAAATGGGATCGAGCGTGTTGGGTTATGTGGTGCACCCCTGCAGGGAAGTTAATCTATTCGAATAGCCGTGATCTTCGGTAACAGGACGACTTGGAGTTGTACCTTGACCTTATGACAACTAGAACCGGATACTTAATAAAACACACCCTTCCAAGTGCCAGATACAACCGGTGATCGCTCTCTCACAGGGCGACGAGGGGAGGATCATCGGTTAGGATTATGCTATACGATGCTACTTGATGCTACTTGGTGAACTTACCATCTACTCTCTCCTACATGCTGCAAGATGGAGGTGGCCAGAAGCGTAGTCTTCGACGGGATTAGTTATCCCCCTCTTATTCTGGCATTCTGCAGTTCAATCCACATATGATACCCTTATTCCATTTGATACCCATGCATACGTAGTGTAGCTCCTTGCTTGCGAGTACTTTGGATGAGTACTCATGGTTGCTTTCTCCCCCTTTTCCCCCTTTCCTTTCTTTCTGGTTGTCGCAACCATATGTTGGAGTCTAGGAGCCAGACGCCACCGTTGATGACGACTACTACTACTCGGGAGGTGCCTACTACTATGTGCAGCCCGCTGACGGCGACCAGGAGTAGTTTAGGAGGATCCCAGGCAGGAGGCCTGTGCCTCTTTCGATCTGTATCCCAGTTTATGTTAGCCTTCTTAAGGCAACTTGTTTAACTTATGTCTGTACTCAGATATTGTTGCTTCCGCTGACTTGTCTATGATCGAGCTCTTGTATTCGAGCCTTCGAGGCCCCTGGCTTGTAATATGATGCTTGTATGACTTATTTTATTTGTAGAGTTGTGTTGTGATATCTTCCCGTGAGTCCCTGATCTTGATCGTACACGTTTGCATGTATGATTAGTGTACGATTGAATCGGGGGCGTCACACGTAGGTCTGAAGTAAACTACTCATACTTCATCGGAGAGGCTATGGTGTTGATTTAGAAGCCCTCCGTGATCGATACCCCCTCCGACGGAGCTCCGGAAAAGGCCCCAAGATGGGATCTCGTGGATACATAAAGTTACGGCGGTGGAATTAGGGTTTTGGCTCCGTATCTGGTAGTTTGGGGGTACGTAGGTATATATAGGAGGAAGGAGTACGTCGGTGGAGCAACATGGGCCCCACGAGGGTGGAGGGCGCGCCTGGGGGGGTAGGCGCGCCCCCCTACCTCATGCCTTCCTGGTTGATTGCTTGACGTAGGGTCCAAGTCCTCTGGATCATGTTCGTTCCAAAAATCACGTTCCCGAAGGTTTCATTCCGTTTGGACTCCGTTTGATATTCTTTTTCTGCGAAACCCTAAAATAGGCAAAAAAAAACAGCAATTCTGGGTCGGGCCTCCGGTTAATAGGTTAGTCTCAAAAATAATATAAAAGTGTATAATAAAGCCCAATAATGTCCAAAACAGGATATAATATAGCATGGAACAATAAAAAATTATAGATACATTGGAGACGCATCAAGCATCCCCAAGCTTAATTCCTGCTCGTCCTCGAGTAGGTAAATGATAAAAACAGAATTTTTAATGTGGGATGCTACTTGGCAAAATTTCAATGTAATTCTCTTAATTGTGGTATGAATATTCAGATCCAAAAGATTCAAGGCAAAAGTTCAATATTGACATAGAAATAATAATACTTCAAGCATACTAACTAAGCAATTATGTTTCTTCAAAATAAAATGGCCAAAGAAAGTTATCCCTACAAAATCAT
This sequence comes from Triticum aestivum, assembly GCF_018294505.1. NCBI lineage: Eukaryota > Viridiplantae > Streptophyta > Magnoliopsida > Poales > Poaceae > Triticum > Triticum aestivum. Next base: position 204,822,067 of record NC_057812.1, read on the forward strand.
ATGGTCTGGCTATGCTTCATCTTCACCACACAAAGTATTCAAATCATGCACAACCCCGATGACAAGCCAAGCAATTGTTTCATACTTTTGGTGTTCTCAAACTTTTTAAATCTTCATGCAATACATGAGCGTGAGCCATGGACATAGCACTATATGTGGAATAGAATGGTGGTTGTGGAGAAGACAAAAAGGGAGAAGATAGTCTCACATCAACTAGGCGTATCAACGGGCTGTGGAGATGCCCATTAATAGATATCAATGTCAGTGAGTAGGGATTGCCATGCAACGGATGCACTAGAGCTAAAAGTAAATGAAAGCTCAACAAAAGAAACTAAGTGGGTGTGCATCCAACTTTTTTGCTCACGAAGACCTAGGGCATTTTGAGGAAGCCCATCGTTGGAATATACAAGCCAAGTTCTATAATGAAAAATTCCCACTAGTATATGAAAGTGATAGCATAGGAGACTCTCTATCATGAAGATCATGGTGCTACAATGATTACAATTCGATACTAGAACAAAGTATGGCTCTATATGAATGCCTTCGGCGGTATACGGGATAGCAATGATGCATGAGTGACTTATATGAAAGAATTATGAACGGTGGCTTTGCCACAACTAAAATGTCAACTACATGATCATGCGAAGCAATATGACAATGATGGAGCGTGTCATAGTAAACGGAACGGTGGAAAGTTGCATGGCAATATATCTCGGAATGGCTATGGAAATGCCATGATAGGTAGGTATTGTGGCTGTTTTGAGGAAGGTATGTGGTGGGTGTATGATACCGGCGAAAGGTGCACGGTATTAGAGAGGCTAGCAATGGTGAAAGGGTGAGAGTGCGTATAATCCATGGACTCAACATTAGTCATAAAGAACTCACATACTTATTGCAAAAATCTATTAGTTATCGAAGCAAAGTACTACACGCATGCTCCTAGGGGGATAGATTGGTAGGAAAAGACCATCGCTCGTCCCCGACTGATAACCCACAAGTATAGGGGATCGCAACAGCTTTCAAGGTTAAAGTATTCAACCTAAATTTATTGATTCGACACAAGGGGAGCCAAAGAATATTCTCAAGTATTAGCAGTTGAGTTGTCAATTCAACCACACCTGGAAACTTAGTATCTGCAGCAAAGTGTTTAGTAGCAAAGTAATATGATAGTGGTGGTAGCGGCAACAAAAGTAAAGACAGCAAAAGTAATGTTTTTGGTATTTTGCAGTGATTGTAACAGTAGCAGCGAAAAAGTAAATAAGCGTAAACCAGTATATGGAAAACTCGTAGGCACCGGATCGGTGATGGATAATTATGCCGGATGCGGTTCATCATGTAACAGTCATAACATAGGGTGACACAGAACTAGCTCCAATTCATCAATGTAATGTAGGCATGTATTCCATAAATAGTCATACGTGCTTATGGAAAAGAACTTGCATGACATCTTTTGTCCTACCCTCCCGTGGCAGCAGGGTCCTATTGGAAACTTAGGGATATTAAGGCCTCCTTTTAATAGAGAACCGGAACAAAGCATTAGCACATAGTGAATACATGAACTCCTCAAACTACGGTCATCACCAGGAGTGGTCCCGATTATTGTTACTTCGGGGTTGCCAGATCATAACACATAGTAGGTGACTATAGACTTGCAAGATAGGATCAAGAACTCACATATATTCATGAAAACATAATAGGTTCAGATCTGAAATCATGGCACTCGGGCCCTAGTGACAAGCATTAAGCATAACAAAGTCATAGCAACATCAATCTCAGAACATAATGGATACTAGGGATCAAACCCTAACAAACCTAACTCGATTACATGATAAATCTCATCCAACCCATCACTCTCCAGCAAGCCTACGATGGAATTACTCACGCACGGCGGTGAGCATCATGAAATTGGTGATGGAGGATGGTTGATGATGACGACGGCGACGAATCCCCCTCTCCGGAGCCCCGAACGGACTCCAGATCAGCCCTCTCGAGAGGTTTTAGGGCTTGGCGGCGGCTCCGTATCGTAAAACATGATGATTTCTTCTCTCTGATTTTTCTCTCTCCGAATGCAAATATATAGAGTTGGAGTTGGCGTCGGAGGGTCTCTAGGGGGCCCACGAGGTAGGGGGCGTGCCCTAGGGAGGGGGCGCCCCCTCCCTCGTGGAAAGGGTGTGGGCCCCCTGGTCTTCATCTTTGGCGAGGATTTTTTATTGTTTTTTCTAAGATGTTCCATGGAGTTTCAGGTCATTCCGAGAATATTTGTTTTCTGCACATAAAATAACATCATGGCAATTCTGCTGAAAACAGCGTTAGTCCGGGTTAGTTCCATTCAAATCATACAAGTTAGAGTCCAAAACAAGGGCAAAAGTGTTTGGAAAAGTAGATACGACGGAGACGTATCAACTCCCCCAAGCTTAAACCCTTGCTTGTCCTCAAGCAATTCAGTTGACAAACTGAAAGAAAGAAAGAAAAACTTTTACAAACTCTGTTTGCTCTTGTTGTTGTAACTATGTCAAGCCAACATTCAAGTTTTCAGCATAGATCATAACTAACCACATTTGCAATAATTCTCAGGTCTCACAATTACTCATATCAATAGCATAATCAACTAGCAAGTCATAATAATAAATCTCGGATGACAACACTTTCTCAAAACAATCATAATATGATATAACAAGATGGTATCTCGCTAGCCCTTTCTGAGACCGCAAAACATAAATGCAGAACACCTTTAAAGATCAAGGACTGACTAGACATTGTAATTCATGGTAAAATAGATCCAATCATAGTCGCACCCAACACAGATTAATAGTGATGAATGCAAATGACAGTTGTGCTCTCCAGCTAGTGCTTTTTAATAAGAGGGTGATGAATCAACATAAAAGTAAATGGATAGGCCCTTCGTAGAGAGAAACAAGGATTTGTAGAGGTGCCAGAGCTCGGTTTTGAAATAGAGGTAAATTGTATTTTGAGCGGTATACTTTCATTGTCAACGTAACAACTAAGAGATGGCGATATCTTCCATGCTAAACACATTATAGGCGGTTCCCAAACAGAATGGTAAAGTTTATACTCCTCCTCCACCAACAAACATCGATCCATGGCTTGCTCGAAACAACGAGGGCCTCCAACATACATCAGGTCCCAGGGAGAGTTTTGTTTGCAATTAATTTTGATTTAGTTTGCATAAAGCATGGGACTGGGCATCCCGGTGACCAGCCATTTTCTCGTGAGTGAGGAGCGGAGTCCACTCCTCTTGAGAATAACCCGCCTAACACGGAAGATAAGGATAACCTTGGTTGATACATGAGCTATTCGAGCATACAAAACAGAATGTTTATTTGAAGGTTTAGAGTTTGGCACATACAAATTTACTTGGAACGGCAGGTAGATACCGCATATAGGAAGGTATAGTGGACTCATCTGGAATAACTCAGTATTCCCGCTTAGTACAGGTGAAGGTTAGCAAAAGACTGGGAAGCGACCAACTAGAGAGCGACAACGGCCATGTACATGCATTAAAATTAATAAACATTGGATGCAAGCATGAGTAGGATATAATCCACCATGAACATAAATATCGTGAAGGCTATGTTGATTTGTTTCAACTACATGCGTGAACATGCGCCAAGTCAAGTCACTTAAATCATTCAAAGGAGGATACCACCCCATCATACCACATCATAATCATCTCAATAGCATGTTGGCACACAAGGTAAATCATTATAACTCATAGCTAATCAAGCATGACACAAGCAACTACGATCTCTAATTGTCATTGCAAACATGTTTATTCATAATAAGCTAAATCAAGAACGAGGGACTCATCATATTTACAAAAACAAAAGAGGTCGAGTTCATACCAGCTTTTCTCATCTCAGTTAGTCCATCATATATCATCATAATTGCCTTTCACTTGCACGACCGAATGGTGTGGATAATAATAAGAGTGCACATGCATTGGACTAAGCTGGAATCTGCGAGCATTCAATAAACAGGAGAAGACAAGGCAATATGGGATCTTTGGTTAATTCAATAATAATGCATATAAGAGCCACTTCAATAATTTACTTATGGTCTTCTGCTTCTGACCCCCAAAGAAAAGAAAAGAAATAAAACTATTTACACGGGAAAGCTCCCAACAAGCAAAAGAAGAACATGAAATATTTTTGGGTTTTCTTTTTAATTATTACTACTACAGCAGAAAAATAAACTACTAATAATTTTTTGGTTTTTCTTAAGGTTTAACAAACACACAAGAAGAAAGCAGGTAAAATAAAATAAACTAGCATGGATATTACAGTGAAAAAGTATGAGCACCGACATCTAGCAATGAGTGTGTGTGAACATAAATGTAATGTCGGTGAGAAATACGTACTCCCCCAAGCTTAGGCTTTTGGCCTAAGTTAGTTTATGGCCACGGCTGGCCTGGCGAATATCCATAATAATAGTTGGGGTCGTACTGTGATGAGGAAGAAGAAGGCTCCGATTGCCACTGGCTGGCAATCATCTCCGGATCTCACTGATAGTTGGACTGTCGTGAAGGATCAAATTGTGGTTCCGGTTCTGGCTCCTCGGCTGGTGCAGGGTTCCGGTAGGCGTGAATAGCCGTCAATGGAACAAGGTACGTGCCTGCAGTCAAATCAAACAAAGAAGGAGCAGGCAAGGTAATAGTCTCAGGATGATGTTTATTAAAGAACAATTGATATTCAAGCTCTCCTGCCCTATTCTTAATAATAAAATCATGTGCCACCATACTTTTATGATCTAGATAAACACGGGGCAGCACCTTTTCTTCCTTCTCAGCATGCCTAATAGGTATGTTTGCAGCTAGGCGTGTAGCATAAATGCCTCCAAAGATGGGCCCCTTAGTATGGTTCATATTTAACCGTCTAGCAATAATACCGCCCAAACTAAAAGTGTTATCACTGTATAAACCTTGGAGTAGAATAATTAAATCAGGGATACTAAGGTTTCCACTGTTTCCGCGTCCAATTAAACAACGACTTGCAAATAATGCAAAAGTAACGTAAAACAGGAAAATGTATGCTAGTGATTCGTGCATCGGAAACCTTCCTGGTTTCTCCTACAGTGATATCATTAATAAATCCCTCCACATCATCATGATGTGGTTCTTCTGTCTTGCCCTCAAAAGGGACTAAACAAATCTGACAGAAATCATAAAGTGACATCTCCTTATGCTCATCATATAAATGAAACTCCACCGTGGGTGGTGGGTTCCTAGAATGAAAATGAAAGTTTTGCACAAAAGTATTTGTGAGCAAGAGATACTGATCGCATTGGTCGTCGAGGAAAGCGGTGAGGCCTGCATTGTGAGCCAATTCATGAAAATCTTCATAGATACCGGTTGCTCTCAAGAAATCTTCAGAAGGCCATTCACACGCCCGAATCTCCGCGGTGCGCGGCAAATTATACTTAGGCTTCGGTGCCTTTTCCTTTGAGCTTTGGCTTGATGAGCCCCTCAAGAATCTCCTCATTATAATCTGAAAAATTCTGAAATTTTTAGTAAATTCAAACAAAAGTGAACCAACTTCAATAAAACTGATAGCAACTACTCCTACAAGTGCCTAGAGCCTATATCAAGCATTAGAACTACTTGGAACCATATAAATTTGACATGCAAGCTCAAGAACATGGTCACCTACGCAGCACAAATTTGCAATGAATAAAGCACTAGAACAAAAACTGATTGGACCAATGGAGGAGTCACATACCAAGGAACAATCTCCCCAAGCAGTTTTGCGAGAGGTGCTTTGAGCAAGGAGATCGAAAATCACAACAAAAGTGGCTGGAACTCGTGCTTGAGTTGGTTTTTCGGGTTTGTGTGAGACAGAGGTAGAAGATGGGTGCTGGGATAAGTGGAGGAGGGCCACCATGGGCCCATGAGGCAGGGGCGCGCCCTATAGAGGGGGGCGCGCCCACCACCCTCGTGGCCATGTGGTAGCTCCTCCCGCGGTGATTTTTGCACAGTAAATCCTCAAATATTCTCGAAAAAATCATATTAAATTGGCATGTCATTCTGAGGACTTTTATTTTAGGGGTATTTTTATACTGCACGGATAATCAGGAAACAGACAGAAAAAATACTATTTTCACTTTATTTCTACTAAATAACAGAAAGTATAGAGAGAGTACAGAAGGTTGTGCTTCTAGTTTCATCCATCTCATGCTCATCAAAAAGAATCCACTAACAAGGTTGATCAAGTCTTGTTAACAAACTCATTCCGATAATCATGAAATTGGAGAAATTTCAAATAACACTAAGTTACCTCAATGGGGATATGCACATCCCCTATAATAAGTATATCATATTTCTTCTTGACAGTAGGAAGAGGAAATTCAAAACCTCCAAATATAATCGATGGAATTTTTCCAATGGAGTTGATACTATGAACTTGAGGTTGTTTCCTCGGAAAGTGTACCGTATGCTCATTACCATTAACATGAAAAGTGACATTGCCTTTGTTGCAATCAATAACAGCCCCTACAGTATTAAGAAAAGGTCTTCCAAGAATAATAGACATACTATCATCCTCGGGAATATCAAGAATAACAAAGTCCATTAAAATAGTAACGTTTGCAACCACAACAAGCACATCCTCACAAATACCGACAGGTATAGAAGTTTATTTATCAGCCATTTGCAAAGATATTTCGGTAGGTGTCAGCTTATTCAAGTCAAGTCTACGATATAAAGAGAGAGGCATAACACTAACACCGGCTCCAAGATCACATAAAGCGGTTTTAATATAATTTCTTTTAATGGAGCAAGGTATAGTAAGTACTCCGGGATCTCCAAGTTTCTTTGGTATTCCACCTTTAAAAGTATAATTAGCAAGTATGGTGGAAATCTCAGCTTCCGGTATCTTTATTTTATTAGTAATGATATCCTTCATATATTTAGCATAAGGATTTGTTTTGAGCACATCAGTTAATCGCATACGCAAAAAGATAGGCCTAATCATTTCAGCAAAGCGCTCAAAATCCTCATCATCCTTTTTCTTGGATGGTTTTGGAGGAAAAGGCATGGGTTTCTGAACCCAAGGTTCCCTTTCTTTACCATGTTTCCTAGCAACAAAGTCTCTCTTATCATAACGTTGATTCTTTGATTGTGGGTTATCAAGATCAACAGCAGGTTCAATTTCTACATCATTGTCATTACTAGGTTGAGCATCATCATGAACATCAACATTAATATTTTCACTAGGTTCAGGCTCATTACCAGATTGTGTTTCAGCATCAGACATAGATATATTATTTGGATTATCAGGTGGTTTAGCAATAGGTTCACTAGAAGTTTGCACAATTCTATAATTTTTCTTTTTCTTCTTTTTAGAAGAACTAGGAACATCAATATTATTTCTCTGAGAATCTTGATCGATTCTCTTAGGGTGGCCTTCAGGATACAAAGGTTCTTGAGTCATTCTACTAGTTCTAGTAGCCACTCTAACAGCATAATCATTTTTCTTACTATTCATTTCATCAAGCACATCTTTTTGAGCTTTAAGTACTTGTTCTACTTGTGTGGTAACCATAGAAGCATGTTTTCTAACAAGTTTAAGTTCACCTTTAATATCAGCCATGTAATCACCCAAGCGTCTAATCATATAAGAACTTTCTTTTAATTGTCTACCAAAATAAGCATTGAAGTCGTCTTGCTTAAACATAAAGTTATCAAACTCATCCAAGCACTGACTAGTAATTTTAGTAGGAGGAACTTCAGCTTTATCATATCTATAGAGAGAATTTACCTTCACTACCTGTGTCGGGATATCGGGGTCAGGAGGTTCTTCAAAAACTAAATAATTGAGATCATAAGTTTCTTCAACAGGCGGTGAATTAAGACCATGTATTTCTTCAATAGGAGGTAAATTCTTAACGTCTTCAGCTTTAATACCTTTCTCTTTCATAGATTTCTTTGCCTCTTGCATATCTTCGGGACTGAGAAACAGAACACCTCTCTTCTTCGGAGTTGGTTTAGGGATAGGCTCAGTAATTGGAGCAGGAGCTGGCTCAGGAGGTGCCCAATTATTTTTATTTGTCAACATATTATTCAATAGAATTTCAGCTTCATCCGGTGTTCTTTCCCTGAAAAGAGAACCAACACAACTATCCAGGTAATCTCTGGAAGCATCGGTTAGTCCATTATAAAAGATATCAAGTATTTCAGGTTTCTTAAGAAGATGATCAGGCAAATCATTAAGTAACTTGAGAAGCCTCCCCCAAGCTTGTGGGAGACTCTCTTCTTTAATTTGCACAAAGTTGTATATTTCCCTCAAAGCAGCTTGTTTCTTATGAGCAGGGAAATATTTAGTAGAAAAGTAATAAATCATATCCTGGGGACTACGCACACAACCAGGTTCAAGAGAATTAAACCATATCTTAGCATCACCCTTTAATGAGAACGGAAATATTTTGAGTAAATAGAGGTAACGTGATCTCTCATTATTAGTGAATAGGGCAGCTATATCATTTAACTTGGTAAGATGTGCCACAACAGTTTTAGATTCATAGCCATAAAAAGGATCAGATTCAACCAAAGTAATTATATCAGGATCAACAGAGAATTCATAATCTTTATCAGGAACACATATAGGTGAAGTAGCAAAAGCAGGGTTGGGTCTCATTTTATCTCTAAGTGATTCTTTGTTCCATTTAATTAATAACCTCTTAAGCTCATATCTATCTTTGCAAGCAAAAATAGCGGCAAAAGATTCCATATCAAAAAGATAGCCCTTCGGAATAACATGCATATTTTCATCATCACTATCGTCATCGTATTCAGATTCAATAATTTCTTTTTCTCTAGCCCTAGCAATTTGTTCATCAAGAAATTTACCAAGGGGCACAGTAGTATCAGACATAGAAGCAGTTTCATCATAAGTATCATGCATAGCAGAAGTGACATCATCAATAACATGCGACATATCAGAACGAATAGCAGAAGCAGGTGTAGGTGTCGCAAACTTACTCATAACAGAAGGTGAATCAAGTGTAGAGCTAGATGGCAGTTCCTTACCTCCCCTCATAGTTGAGGGATAGATCTTGGTTTTTGGATCTCTCAAGTTCTTCATAATGATAAGCAGATATAAATCCCAAGTGATTCAAAGAATAGAGCTATGCTCCCCGGCAACGGTGCCAGAAATTAGTCTTGATAACCCACACGTATAAGGGATCACAACAGCTTTCAAGGTTAAAGTATTCAACCTAAATTTATTGATTCGACACAAGGGGAGCCAAAGAATATTCTCAAGTATTAGCAGCTGAGTTGTCAATTCAACCACACCTGGAAACTTAGTATCTGCAGCAAAGTGTTTAGTAGCAAAGTAATATGATAGTGGTGGTAGCGGCAACAAAAGTAAAGACAGCAAAAGTAATGTTTTTGGTATTTTGCAGTGATTGTAACAGTAGCAGCGAAAAAGTAAATAAGCGTAAACCAGTATATGGAAAACTCGTAAGCACCGGATCAGTGATGGATAATTATGCCGGATGTGGTTCATCATGTAACAGTCATAACATAGGGTGACACAGAACTAGCTCTAATTCATCAATGTAATGTAGGCATGTATTCCGTAAATAGTCATACATGCTTATGGAAAAGAACTTGCATGACATCTTTTGTCCTACCCTCCCGCGGCAGCGGGGTCCTATTGGAAACTTAGGGATATTAAGGCCTCCTTTTAATAGAGAACCGGAACAAAGCATTAGCACATAGTGAATACATGAACTCCTCAAACCACGGTCATCATCGGGAGTGGTCCCGATTATTGTCACTCCGGGGTTGCCGGATCATAACACATAGTAGGTGATTATAGACTTGCAAGATAGGATCAAGAACTCACATATATTCATGAAAACATAATAGGTTCAGATCTGAAATCATGGCACTTGGGCCCTAGTGACAAGCATTAAGCATAACAAAGTCATAGCAACATCAATCTCAGAACATAATGGATACTAGGGATCAAACCCTAACAAAACTAACTCGATTACATGATAAATCTCATCCAACCCATCACCGTCCAGCAAGCCTACGATGGAATTACTCACGCACGGCGGTGAGCATCATGAAATTGGTGATGGAGGATGGTTGATGATGACGACGGCGACGAATCCCCCTCTCTGGAGCCCCGAACGGACTCCAGATCAGCCCCCCTGAGAGGTTTTAGGGCTTGGCGGCGGCTCCGTATCGTAAAACACGATGATTTCTTCTCTCTGATTTTCTCTCTCCGAAAGCAAATATATAGAGTTGGAGTTGGCGTCGGAGGGTCTCCAGGGGGCCCACGAGGTAGGGGGCGTGCCCTAGGGAGGGGGCGCCCCCCTCCCTCGTGGAAAGGGTGTGGGCCCCCTGGTCTTCATCTTTGGCGAGGATTTTTTATTGTTTTTTCTAAGATGTTTCGTGGAGTTTCAGGTCATTCCGAGAATATTTGTTTTCTGCACATAAAACAACATCATGGCAATTCTGCTAAAAACAGCGTCAGTCCGGGTTAGTTCCATTCAAATCATACAAGTTAGAGTCCAAAACAAGGGTAAAAGTGTTTGGAAAAGTAGATACGACGGAGACGTATCACCGACCGCCACTCATAAGGAGGACAATCAATAAATACATCATGCTCCGACTTCTTAACATAACGGTTCACCACATGCTACGGGAATCACAAAATTTAACACAAGCATTTCTCAAATTCACAACTAATCAAATAGCACGACTCTAATATCACCATCTCCATATCTCAAAACAATTATCAAGTTTCAAATTTCTCATAGTATTCAACGCACTCATAAGAAATTTTTATTATTAATCTTGAATGCCTAACATAATTAAAGCAAATTACCATGCCGTTTTGTAGGACTCTAAAAATAATCTAAGTGAAGCATGAGAGAACAATGGTTTCTATAAAACAAATCTACCAACATGCTCTAAAAGATATAAGTGAAGCACTAGAGCAAAAACTATATAACTCAAAAGATATAAGTGAAGCACATAGAGTATTCTAACAATTTCCGAATCATGAGTGTCTCTCTCAAAAAGGTGCGTGCAGCAAGGATGATTGTGGAAAATTAACAAATAAAGACTCAAATAATACAAGATGCTCCAAGCAAAACACATATCATGTGGTAAATAAAAATATAGCTCCAAGTAAAGTTACCGATAGAAGTAGACGAAAGAGGGGATGTCTTCCGGGGTATCCCCAAGCTTTGTCTTTTAGGTGTCCTTAGATTATCTTGGCGGTGCCATGGGAATCCCCAAGCTTAGTCTCTTGCCACTCCTTGTTCATAATCCATCAAATCTTTACCCAAAACTTGAAAACTTCACAACAGAAAACTTAAAGTAGAAAATCTCGTGAGCTCCGTTAGCGAAAGAAAACAAAACACCACTTCAAGGTACTGTAATGAACTCATTCTTTATTTATATTGGTGTTAAACCTGCTGTATTACAACTTCTCTATGGTTTATAAACTATTTTACTGGCCATAGGTTCATCAAATAAGCAAACAACACACGAAAAACAGAATCTGTCAAAAACAGAACATTCTGTAGTAATCTGTAGCTAATGCAATATCTGGAACCCCAAAATCCTAAAATAAATTTCTGGACGTGAGAATTTATCTATTAATCATTTGCAAAAATAATTAACTAAATAGCACTTTCCAAATAAAAATGGCAGCAGTTCTCGTGAGCGCTAAAGTTTCTGTTTTTTACAGCAAGATTAAAAAGACTTTCCCCAAGTCTTCCCAACGGTTCTACTTGGCACAAACACTAATTAAGCACAAAAACACAAACAAAACAGAGGCTAGATAAATTATTTATTACTAAACAGGAGAAAAAAAGCAAGGAATAAAAATAAAATTGGGTTGCCTCCCAACAAGCGCTATCGTTTAACGCCCTTAGCTAGGCATAAAAGTGAAGATAGATCTAGGTATTGCCATCTTTGGAAGGCAATCCATAAGTGGCTCTGATAAAAGATTCATAAGGTAATTTAATTTTCTTTCTAGGGAAGTATTCCATGCCTTTCCTTAACAGAAATTGGAATCTAATATTCCCTTCCTTCATATCAATAATTGCACCAATCGTTCTAAGGAAAGGTCTACCAAGAATAATAGGACATGAAGGATTGCAATCTATGTCAAGAACAATAAAATCCATGGGCACATAATTCCTATTTTCAACAATAAGAACATCATTAATTCTTCCCATAGGTTTGTTAATAGTGGAATCCGCAAGGTGCAAGTTTAAAGAGCAATCATCAAAATCACGGAAACCTAGCAAATCACACAAAGTCTTTGGAATCATGAAAACACTAGCACCCAGATCACACAAAGCATAGCATTCATGATGTTTAATCTTAATTTTAATAGTAGTTTCCCACTCATCATAAAGTTTTCTAGGGATAGAAACTTCCAACTCAAGTTTTTCTTCATAAGATTGCATCAAAGCATCAACGATATGTTTGGTAAAGGCTTTATTTTGACTATAAGCATGAGGAGAATTTAGCACGGATTGCAACAAGGAAATACAATCTATCAAAGAGAAATTATCATAATTAAATTCCTTGAAATCCAAAATAGTGGGTTCATTAATATTTAAAGTTTTGACTTCTTCAATCCCACTTTCAACAATTTTAGCATCAAGATCTAAAGACTCCGAATTTTTGGAACACCTTCTAGGTAAAGGTGGATCATATTCAGTCCCATCATTATCAAGATTCATATTGCAAAACAAAGATTTAATAGGGGACATATCAATAACTTTTAGATCTTCATCTTTATTATCATGGAAACTAGAAGAACACGCTTTTATAAAGCAATCATTCTTAGCACGCATCCTAGCGGTTCTTTCTTTGCACTCATCAATGGAAATTCTCATGGCTTTGAGAGACTCATTGATATCTTGCTTAGGAGGAATAGATCTAAGCTTCAAAGAATCAACATCAAGAGAAATTCTATCAATGTTCCTAGCCAACTCATCAATCTTAAGCAATTTTTCTTCAATCAAAGCATTGAAATTCTTTTGCGAGGTAATAAATTCTTTAATATTAGATTCAAAATCAGAGGGTATCTTATTAAAATTTCCATAAGAATTGTTGTAGGAATTACCATAATTATTAGAGGAATTACTAGGATACGGCCTAGGATTAAAGTTTCCTCTATACGCGTTGTTACCAAAATTATTCCTACCAACAAAATTCACATCCAAAGATTCATTATTATTCTCACTCAAAGTAGAAAAAGGCATATCATTAGGATCAGAAGAAACACTTTTATTAGCAAATAATTTCATAAGTTCATCCATCTTACCACTCAAAACATTAATTTCTTCTATCGCATGCACTTTCTTATTAGTAGATCTTTCAGTGTGCCATTGAGAATAATTAACCATAATATTATCTAGGAGTTTAGTGGCTTCTCCTAAAGTGATTTCTATAAAAGTGCCTCCCGCGGCCGAATCTAAAAGATTTCTAGAAGCAAAATTCAATCCAGCATAACTATTTTGTATAATCATCCACAAATTCAAACCATTAATTTCATCTTCTCCCAAGCTTGTGCAACATGTTCATGATCAAGTTGCTTAAAATTCGTAATATCTTCTAAGAGAGATGATCTTAGCGAGAGGAAAATACTTAGAGATAAAAGCATCTTTGCACTTATTCCACGAATCAATACTATTTTTAGGCAAAGATGAAAACCAAGCTTTAGCACGACTCTATGCGAAAAAGGAAATAGCTTCAATTTAACAATATCATTGTCCACATCTTTCTTCTTTTGCATATCACACAGATCAACAAAGTTGTTTAGATGGGTAGCGGCATCTTCACTAGGAAGGCCAGAAAACGGATCTTTCATGACAAGATTTAGCAAAGCAGCATTAATTTCACAAGATTAAGCATCGGTAAGAGGAGCAATCGGAGTGCTAATAAAATCATTGTTGTTGGTATTGGTAAAGTCACACAATTTGGTATTATCTTGAGCCATCATGACAAGCAAGCAATCCGACACACAAGCAAACAAGAAACATGCAAAAAGAGGCGAATAGAGAAAGAGAGGGAGGATGGAGAGAGAGAGGGTGAATAAAACGGCAAGGGTGAAGTGGGAAGAGAGGAAAACGAGAGGCAAATGGCAAATAATGTAATGTGGGAGATAAGGGTTTGTGATGGGTACTTGGTATGTTGACTTTTGCGTAGACTCCCCGGCAACGGCGCTAGAAATGGCTCGTTGTCGGGAGTCCAAATCTTGACTTGACCTTGCGTGAGCCTCCCCGACAACGGTGCCAGAAATCCTTCTTGCTACCTCTTGAGCACTATGTTGGTTTTCCCTTGAAGAGGAAAGGGTGATGCAGCAGAGCAACGTAAGTATTTCCCTCAGTTTTTGAGAACCAAGGTATCAATCCAGTAGGAGGCCACACACGAGCCCCTCGCACCTACACAAACAAATAAACTCCTCGCAACCAACGCGATAAAGGGGTTGTCAATCCCTTCACGGTCACCTACGAGAGTGAGATCTAATAGACATGATAAGATAATAGTTTTGGTATTTTTATGATAAAGATGCAAGTAAAATAAATGGCAAAGGAAATAACTAAGTATTGGAAGATTAATATGATGGAAAATAGACCCGGGGGCCATAGGTTTCACTAGAGGCTTCTCTCGAGAGCATAAGTATTACGGTGGGTGAACAAATTACTATTGAGCAATTGACAGAATTGAGCATAGTTATGAGAATATCTAGGTATGATCATGTATATAGGCATCACGTCCAAGACAAGTAGACCGACTCCTGCCTGCATCTACTACTATTACTCCACACATCGACCACTATCCAGCATGCATCTAGAGTATTAAGTTCAAGAGAACAGAGTAACGCTTTAAGCAAGATGACATGATGTAGAGGGATAAACTCATGCAATATGATATAAACCCCATCTTGTTATCCTCGATGGCAACAATACAATACATGCCTTGCTGCCCCTACTGTCACTAGGAAAGGAGACCGCAATATTGAACCCAAAGCTAAGCACTTCTCCCATTGCAAGAAAGATCAATCTAGTAGGCCAAACCAAACTGATAATTCGAAGAGACTTGCAAAGATAACCAATCATACATAAAATAATCCAGAGAAGATTCAAATATTGTTCATAGATAAACTTGATCATAAACCCACAATTCATCGGTCTCAACAAACACACCGCAAAAGAAGATTACATCGAATAGATCTCCACAAGAGAGGGGGAGAACTTTTTATTGAGATCCAAAAAGGGAGAAGAAGCCATCTAGCTAATTACTATGGACCCGTAGGTCTGAAGTAAACTACTCACACTTCATCGGAGAGGCTATGGTGTTGATGTAGAAGCCCTCCGTGATTGATACCCCCTCTGGCGGAGCTCCGGAAAAGGCCCCAAGATGGGATCTCGTGGATATAGAAAGTTATGGCGGTGGAATTAGGGTTTTGGCTCCGTATCTGGTAGTTTGGGGGTACGTAGGTATATATAGGAGGAAGGAGTTGATACGTCTCCAACGTATCTATAAATTTTGATTGTTCCATGCTATTATATTATCTGTTTTGGATGTTTATGGGCTTTATTATACACTTTTATATTATTTTTGGGACTAACCTATTAACCCAGAGCCCAATGCCAGTTTCTGTTTTTTCCTTGTTTTAGAGTATCCCAGAAAAGGACAATCAAACGGAGTCCAATTGACCTGAAACTTCACGGAACTTATTTTTGGACCAGAAGAAGCCCACGGAGTATCGGAGTTGGACCAGGAGAGTCCCGGCTGCCCATGAGGGTGGGGGGCACGCCCACCCCCTGGGCGCGCCCCCTGCCTCGTGGACAGCCCGAAGGTCCACCGACGTACTTCTTCTTCCCATATATACCCATATACCCTAAAAACTTCGGGGAGCATAATAGATCGGGAGTTCTGCCGCTAGAAGCCTCCGTAGCCACCGAAAACCAATCTAGACCCGTTCCGGCACCCTGCCGGAGGGCGAATCCCTCTCCGGTGGCCATCTTCATCATCCCGGTGCTCTACATGACGAGGAGGGAGTAGTTCTCCCTCGAGGGTATGTACCAGTAGCTATGTGTTTGATCTCTCTCTCTCTCTCTATCGTGTTCTTGAGGTGATACGATCTTGATGTATCGCGAGCTTTGCTATTATAGTTGGATCTTATGATATTTCTCCCCCTCTACTCTCTTGTAATGGATTGAGTTTTCCCTTTGAAGTTATCTTATCGGATTGAGTCTTTAAGGATTTGAGAACATTTGATGTATGTCTTGCGTGGGTTACCCATGGTGACAATGGGGTATTCTATTGATCCACTTGATGTATGTTTTGGTGATCAACTTGCAGGTTCCGTGACCTTGGGAATCTATGCATAGGGGTTGGCACATGTTTTCGTCTTGACTCTCCGGTAGAAACTTTGGGGCACTCTTTGAGGTTCTTTGTGTTGGTTTGAATAGATGAATCTCAGATTTTGTGATGCATATTGTATAATCATACCCATGGATACTTGAGGTGACATTGCAGTATCTAGGTGACATTAGGGTTTTGGTTGATTTGTGTCTTAAGGTGTTATTCTAGTACGAACTCTAGGGCTGTTTGTGACACTTATAGGAATAGCCCAACGGATTGATTGGAAAGAATAACTTTGAGGTGGTTTTGTACCCTACCATAATCTCTTCTTTTGTTCTCCGCTATTAGTGACTTTGGAGTGACTCCTTGTTGCATGTTGAGGGATACTTATGTGATCCAATTATGTTATTATTGTTGAGAGGACTTGCACTAGTGAAAGTATGACCCATATGCCTTGTTTCAATGCATTGCAATACCGTTTACGCTCACTTTTATCATTAGTTACCTTGCTGTTTTTATATTTTCAGATTACAAAAGCCTTTATCTACCACCCATATACCACTTGTATCACCATCTCTTCGCCGAACTAGTGCACCTATACAATTTCCATTGTATTGGGTGTGTTGGGGACACAAGAGACTCTTTGATTTTTGGTTGCAGGGTTGCTTGAGAGAGACCATCTTCATCCTACGCCTCCTACGGATTGATAAACCTTAGGTCATCCACTTGAGGGAAATTTGCTACTGTCCTACAAACCTCTGCACTTGGAGGCCCAACAACGTCTACAAGAAGAAGGTTGTGTAGTAGACATCAAGCTCTTTTCTGGCGCCGTTGCCGGGGAGTTGAGTGCTTGAAGGTATATCTTTAGATCTTGCAGTCGAATCTTTTTGTTTCTTGTGTTATCACTAGTTTAGTTTATAAAAGAAAATTAAAAAAATATGGAACTAAGGGTACCTCATATGCTTCATCTTTTTAATATCTATCATAAAAATAAGGATTCCGATAATTGTGCTCAAGTGCTAGAGGAAGAATGCGTTAGAATGTTTGGCACTAAATCTTTGAATGATGAGCATGATTGCAATGTTGTTAGTATGAATTCCTTGAATATCCATGATGCTAATGATATGCAAAGCCACAAGCTTGCGGAAGCTATGTTTGATGAAGTTGATATTTTTTGTTCCCCAAGTTTTGATGAGAAAATTTATTATTATGAAAGCATGCCTCCTATTTATGATGATTATATTGATGAAAGTAGATTTGTAGGGGTCATGACTTTATTTTGTGATGAATCCACTATTTCGGAAGAGGTTCCAATTGATTATGAGAATAAAGTTGCTATCTTTGATGATTATTTAGATGACTTGTATGCTATAAAGAATAATGATATCCCTGAAATTTGTCATCATGATTTTAGTTTTCAATTGGATTATGCCTCACATGATAATTATTTTGTCGAGTTTGCTCCCACTATTATTCATTAGAAGAATTTTGCTTGTGTGGAGAGTAATAAAATTTCTATGCTTGTAGATCATGAAAAGAATGCTTTAGGTTCTGGTTATATTTTTGAATTCATTCATTATGCTACTGAAAATTACTATGAGGGAGGAACATATGCTTGTAGGAATTGCAATAATATCAAGTTCCCTCTTTATGTGCTTAAAGTTTTGAAGTTATGCTTGTTTTGCCCTCCTATGCTAGTTGATTATTGTTCCCATAAGTTGTTTGCTCACAAAATCCCTATGCATAGGAAGTGGGTTAGGCTTAAATGTGCTAGTCATATTCTTCTTGATGCTCTCTTTATGTTTCAATTCTTATCCTTTATGTGAGCATCATTGAAATCATCATGCCTAGCTAGGGGCGTTAAACGATAGCGCTTGTTGGGAGGCAACCCAACTTTATTTTTGTTCCTTACTTTTTTGTTCCTGTTTAGTAATAAATAATTTATCTAGACTCTGTTATGGTTGTGTTTTTTGTGTTTAATTAGTGTTTGTGCCAAGTAGAACCGTTGGGAAGACTTGGGGAAAGTCTTTGCGATCATGCTGTAAAAAACAGAAACTTTAGCACTCACGAGAATTGCTGCCATTTTTTTATTTGAGAGTGATATTTAGTCAATTCTTTTTGCAGATGATTAATAGATTAATTCCTCAAGTCCAGCAATTTATTTTTAGAATTTTTGGGGTTCCAGAAGTTTGCGTTAGTTACAGATTACTACAGACTGTTCTGTTTTTGACAGATTCTGTTTTCTATGTGTTGTTTGCTTATTTTGATGAATCTATGGCTAGTAAAATAGTTTATAAACCATAGGGAAGTTGGAATAAACTAGGTTTAACACCAATATAAATCAAGAATGAGTTCATTACAATACCTTGAAGTGGTGTTTTGTTTTTCTTTCGCTAACAGAGCTCACGAGATTTTCTATTTTGAGTTTTGTGTTGTGAAGTTTTCAAGTTTTGGGTTAATTTTGGATGGATTATGGAACAAGGAGTGGAAAGAGCCTAAGCTTGGGGATGCCCAAGGCACCCCAAGGTAATATTCAAGTACAACCAAGAGCCTAAGCTTGGGGATGCCTGTAACACCCATAATGCGGCTATATCTCCCACGTGTCGGGGCACGACTTAGAGGCATAGCCCCATGGTAGGTCTGTTGCAAGAGGGGTAATCTTTACACATCCCATGTACTGAATAAGAAAGGGATAAAGAGTTGTCTTACACTCGCCACTTCACACAATTAACAAGTTAAACATACATCATCCAGAATACAAGCAAGGTCCGACTACGGAACCAAAATAAAAGAAGACAACCCCAAATGCTAGATACCCGATCGTCCCAACTGGGCTCCACTACTGATCAACAGGAAACGAAACAACACAATGAACACGATCTTCATCAAGCTCCCACTTGAGCTCAGTTGCGTCATCTCCACTGGTATTATCGGCACCTGCAACTGTTTGGAAGTATCTGTGAGTCACGAGGACTCAACAATCTCACGCCCGCGAGATCAAGACTATTTAAGCTTATGGTAGGAAAGGGTAGTGAGATGGAGCTACAACAAGCACTAAGCATATGTGGTGGCTAACTTACGCAAATAAGAGCGAGTAGAGAAGCAACGCAACGCAACGAGAAGCTAGAAGTGATCAAGAAGTGATCCTGAATCTACTTACGCACAAACATAACTCCAAAACCGTGTTCACTTCCCGGACTTCGCCGGAAAGAGACCATCACGGCTACACACGCGATTGATGCATTTTAATTAAGTTAAGTGTCAAGTTATCTACAACCGGATATTAACAAATTCCCATCTGCCCATAACCACGGGCACGGCTTCCAAAAGTTCAAAACCCTGCAGGGGTGTCCCAACTTAGCCCATCACAAGCTCTCACGGTCAACGAAGGATATTCCTTCTCCTAGGAAGACCCGATCAGACTCGGAATCCCGGTTACAAGACATTTCGACAATGGTAAAACAAGACCAACAAAGCCACCCGAATGTGCCGACAAATCCCGATAGGAGCTGCACATATCTCGTTCTCAGGGCACACCGGATTGTCCAAGATTCTGGTAGGCCAACCCAGAGTTGCCCCTGGTGGTCACCGGCGGCTGACAGGTTGGACCAACACTCAGAGGAGCACTGGCCCGGGGGGGGGGGTTAAAATAAAGATGACCCTTGGGCTCCGGAAACCCAAGGGAAAAAGGCTTAGGTCAATGTTTTAAATAACAGGCTATGGCATATAGCGGCGACCCTTAAAAACATCTATAGCCAGGCTATAGCGAAGCTATAGCGGCAAATTATACATGAAATCATTTAGCGGCAACATGCTCAAACTGCTATAGCGGGGCTATAGCCGACTATTTAAAACTATGCTTAGGTGGCAAATGTTAAAACCAAAGTTGGGCCTTGCTGGAGGAGTTTTATTCAAAGCAAACTGTCAAGGGGTTCCCATAACACCCAAACGCATAAGGAACGCAAAATCAAGGAACATAACACCGGTATGATGGAAACTAGGGCGGCAAGAGTGGAACAAAACACCAGGCATAAGGCTGAGCCTTCCACCCTTTACCAAGTATATAGGTGCATTAAAGTAAATAAGATATAATAATGATATCCCAACAATATCCATGTTCCAACATGGAACAAACTTCATCTTCACCTGCAACTAACAACGCTATAAGAGGGGCTGAGCAAAAGCAGTAACATAGCCAAACAACGGTTTGCTAGGAAAGGAGGGTTAGAGGCTTGACATGGCAATATGGGAGGCATGATATAGCAAGTGGTAGGTATCGCGGCATAGCAATAGAATGAACAACTAGCAAGCAAAGATAGAAGTGATTTCGAGGGTATGTTCATCTTGCCTAAAATCCCGCAAGGAAGAAGAACGAGTCCATGAAGAAGACAAATGGACATAGTCGAACGGATCCTCACAAACGCGACATTATCGGAACTAACCCGAAAAAGCAACACCAGAAAGAAGCAAACAACATAGTAAACAACCATCACATAATCATGGCATGGTGCACAACCAAGTATGATGCATGTCCGGTTTAATGAAGCATGGCATGGAAAAGTGCACAAGCAAAACTACAAGTTAAGTGGAGCTCAATATGCAACGAGTTGCATATTGACGGAACACCACATGTCTTATTTAGTTCTCTCTCGTTTATGTACCCATCAATATTAAATGTTCTTAAACATGGCAAGGGGAAAGCAAATGAAAACTACCTATCTAGGCAAGTTTAAATGAGGCCGGAACAACAAGCAACAAGTCCGGGAAAAATCCTCATGAGCATATATTAGATTTGGTACTGTTCTGCCCTAAACACAATTTTAGAGTTATTAAACATGCAAAGTAAAGTCACCATGTTAAACTAGGCATTTTTTCTACCCCATTTACATATAAAGTTTATTTAAAATGGAGCTACGGTTATTAAGTTATGAATTTAATCATTTTAGCATGGCATTTAAGCACAATAAATCAAACATCATTTTAAGCATTTCAAACATGGATGAAAGTGGCATATTATTAAACTAGATGAAATTCTAGTCATTTTTCATATATAAAACATTTTAATCCGATGCACCATTTGTGAGTTATTAAATGCATGATCTAGGGGGACTATTCTGTAAAACTACAAAACACTGGATAATTAACAAATTCATTCGGCAGGAAAAAAAATAGGACACGGGCCGAAACTGAAAGGTGCACTGGGGCGCTCACCATGGGCCACATGGGCCGGTGGTGGAGCTGGGCTGGACGCGGAGTGGAGAGGGAGGATGGCGCTGGGCCTTGGCGCAGCTGGGCCATGGGGAAGGCTCTGGGCTGCGGTTGGGCCAACGAGGCCGGCTGGCCCAGGCGAACGGGCGAGCGAAGCGCGTGCTCATCGTCCTCGTGCTCCCGCATGAGCAGGGAGGTCGACGGCGGCGCTGACGACGTATGGCAGGGCGGAGAGGTCGAGGCACGGAGGAGATGGGCGCCGGCGAAGGGTTCGAGCGAGATCTAGCCGACGGTGAGGTGCAACAGCCACGGGGCGGAGCTTGACGGACGGTGGTGGATCCGGCAGAGCAAAGGAGGAAGGGGAGGTCAGAGAGAGAGAGATGGAGTGAGAAGGAGAGGGGAAAAGGGGCAGCCGCGACTCATCTCCGGCGAGGGCGGCGACGAGGGACGAGCGAGGAGGCATCAGCGGAATCCAGTGGTGGGGTCGGGGTCGCCGGCAGGAAGAGGCAGCGGGACGAGCTGCGGGATTGAGGCTCCTCCCGATCGGTGAGGCGGCAGCGCGGTGCGGGCGCCTCGGGCCCAGACCGGGGCCCGGGCAGGCCTGGCGCAGGCCTACGGCGGCAGGGAGGAGTGGGGAGACGTGACGGGGATAGGTGGAGGGCTCTGGTTGGCTGGAGCGGCGCGCAGGTGGCGACTTGGCCAATGGCTGAGCGCCAAGTGGCAC
>NC_057812.1:204844752-204866836 GCF_018294505.1 Triticum aestivum
GGAAAGGCTAGGGTAGCCCATATTTGGAAGGAAGGGGTGTATATAAAGGCAGGTATTAGGTTTAGGGGTGTTTGGGGGGGGGCTTTTGGAGCCTCCGATCGTGATCCGATGGCTCTGGACGCGAGGAGGGGTAGGTTGGGGTTTGTGGGCTGTGTAGGAGAGATCTCAGGCCAAGAAGAGCGAGACGAAAATGCAGCCCGGCAAGGTTTCCGGAGATCGAAAACGTCCGATGTTAGACCGGCTATATTGCCGCTATAGTTTAACGGTTGGGCTATCAAACGAGCTCTGAATGCGATGAAACTTGGCAGGCAGCCTACTGACAACAAAACAACACCACACGCCAAATTTCATACCATTCCGAGAACATTTTCCGGTCACTTATAAAATAGGGATAATTGATTTTATACCCCAAGTTGGGTCACACTCGGCAGGTTTACCCCTAGTTTTCGAAAACCCTCAGTTTTGCCCAAGCCCGTTTGCTGCCCTTCCGTCATGTTTCCCTCCAGTTAGTGTCGTTTGACCGTGTGTTGACCGTCTATGGACTTTTCGTTGGACTTATTTGCCCCTGCTTCCTCGCTCTCTCACCAGACACTTCCAAGTGGGACCCTCACTCAGAAAACATTCCTCTCTCTTCTCCCTAACATGTGGGGCCCACAATGGACCAAATATCTCTAACGGACACTGCCATGTTGTAAACAAAATATCAATTTTGCATTATTTTTGTATGCAAAAACACCACATAAATAAATTAATCAAAACACCGTAATTAACACAAATCAGTACTCCTACTGAAGGTCGGTCTCATCTCGAATATAATTAATCATCAATCCATATTGCCAGCTATACTACCTAATTATCCCTAAAAAAGCTGTACTACCTAATTACATTGCGTTAAAAAACGTTGGGTCAACGATTGAAAGGACGCCCTCCGCAGAACGAGGATGAGCTCGCCGGAGCAAAGGAATTGGCGCCGGAGCTCGCCGGAGCAAAGGAATTGGCGCCGGAGCTCGCCGGAGCCAACGAAATCGGCACGGGAGCTCGTCGGAGCCAAAGGAATCGGCACCGGAGCTCACCAAATCTTCCTCGCCCATGCTTCGCCATGACGGGCGCTTGACCACCGCCGCTGCAGCATGGAAGGCGTCCCGGGGGAGGCGCGCACCACCTCCTCCATCATCTCTGCCCACCATGCGTCCCCGGCGGCTGCCTTACATTGGCCACCGACGAGATCTGTGGCTCCACCACTGACCGGAACCCCGTTTGCGATCCGTGGGACGCATTGGATCTGGGCCAGCAGGAGGCATCGGTGTTGGCTGGCCCACGTTGGCGTGGACGAGGGTCAACGAGGATGCAGCCGCTGTAGTTCGTGCCTCGCACATTGCAGAACCAGATTGAACATGGCTCGCGGCGGCGCAGCTCGTCACCAGATCCACGTGGACGTCAGCTGTGAATGGATCGACAGATGGACCTCCATGGGCGATGTCATGGTGGCTTTGGTGCTGCTCCCTACTCCTGTCAGGGAAGAGAAAAGAGGAAGGTGAGAGAGACAGGGAGAATCGAGAGACAAATGGAGAGGGAAGGAGGAGAGGAAGGAGCACGGGCAGGGCGGCGCTCGCGCCCAGCCCCGACGGCCGGCCATGGAGACGAGGCGGGTCGACGCGGTTTTCCTCCTGCGGGTGCTCGAGCCCAACCCCGACGGGACCTCCGCTGGCCCTCCCTTCGCTGGCCACAGACGGGATCTGTGGCTCCAGCGCCGACAAGATTTGAGAGTGAGGGGGGAGGGGATCTATGACTAGGGTTTGACCGCCTGGAGAGAAATAAAAGGGAACATGGGATGGTTTTCATAATGATGGGTCCCACTTGGCAGTGTCTCGCTAGAGAGTGAAGAAACAGGGGCAAAATGGTCCAATGAAAAGTCCACAGACGGTCAACACACGGTCAAATGACACTAACTGGACGGAACCGTGACGGAAGGGCAAAACGATAAGAAGAGCAAAGTGGCTTGGGCAAGACCGAGTGTTTTTTGAAACTAGGGGCAAAACTACCGAGTGGGACTCAACTAAGGGCACAGAAATAATTATCCCTATAAATTACTATTTTGGTGGGGCCGCGAGCGCGTGCAAGTGTGGTTGAGCTCAGAACGGTCAACGGAGGGAACGAGGAGACCGGGACGGATGCAAGTTTGAAAAGATGATGATGCAATGCGGATGATGACATGGTAAGATGCAACACGCAAGCGAATAACAAGGAAACCACAGGGAATAACTGGAAGACACCTGGCGCGTCGGTCTCGGGGCGTCACAACACTCCACCACTACGAGAGGATCTCGTCCCGAGATCTAGGATGGCACCGGGGGAAACGGAAGAGGAAGGGAAGAGGTAAAACTAAGTTGCTTCTTTGACAAATGAGTTAAACCAAAGAACTTTAAAAGGTTAAACAATTTTCAGAAGAGAATACAACGGAGATGAACGAGGTTGGAAACACTCCGTTAGAAAGGAGGAACAAGGAACATTACGAGAACCTTGTAGGTTGAAAGAGAAAAGAAAAGGATTGCAATGGACAAGAAGTACATGCAATCACTCCGGTAGAACGAGATGCGCAAGGAACGATAAAGATCAATACGACAACACTACGGTTGAAAATGGAAGGCAATAATATGGAGTTGGCAAAATGAAAGCACTTGGATGAGACTCCGGTTAGAAGAGGAATGATAGACACAACACTACGGTTAAAACAAGATAGAGAAGGAATACGAATGATATAATTTGGACAACACTCCGACTGTAAATGGAAGGAATTGAACATGAACTTTACAAGATGAGAGGATACTTGACGAAATCAACAACACACTGCCTCTGGAACAAATGAATGGAAAACTAGATGGTTGGAAAGAAAAGAACGGAGAAGAAGAATGGCAACTCTTGCAATTAAAATTGAGAGGGCATGGTTATGAAGAAAAAGGTTGAACGGAGTTGTTGGAAAACCAACAACGAAAAGAGTAAGCTTGTTGTGGGCTTATGGAAAACATCCCAAAACTATGAGGTGAAATTCTGCCACTAACGGAAACAATAGATCGGAATGATATGAACAAGGAGATGAGAAGCTTATTTCACCGGGAGGATAAATGAAGAACTTGGGTCATATATAAGCACCACAAATAGCAACAATCCTTAGGGAAGGCTTTAGGTGAAATATAACCCAAGATAATTCCAATGAAGAGATTGATGGGTTTAAATATCTCATTCCTGACAACTTATCACCCATGAAACATGAAGGAATACCATCAAGGATGACATAACACCATCCCAAAAGATAAGGTAGAAAGAATTGCACATCAGAATGCAAGATGAAGAGTGCTTGAGCTCCTTAAAACAAGACATGTGTTGAACACCATGTTTATTTTAGAGTATAGCTTGGCACAACATAACTCCGATAGAAATCTTGAAGAACAAATCGAGAATGAAAGGAATCCTTGACGAACCATCATGTAGCCTCCATGAAGAACTCCGTTAATAATAATAAAAAATGATCAAGAAGGAAGTGAAGGGTGAAAATAATAAAATTGAAGCCTTGCAATTATTAGATGGAGCTTCATGACGAGATAAATGGAAAACTTGGAACTCCGGATAAGAAAAGATGAAGCATCTCGAACCGAGAATTTACTCATCGTGAACAAACTCCGAAAGAATGAATCCATCACTTGGATGAAACAAGAATAAGAATTATGTTATGCATATCCTTCACCAATTTAAATTGATGAAAATCAACGGATTTGGCATACTGCTTATTCTCGTAGAAAGGATTAAGATAGATATAGCGCAAACTTGAGAAAAGACTTCAATGAACCACCGTTAGGATTTGAAAGAATGAATGAATTGATATGATACCCAAGGAAGAGAACTCTTGAATGAACCACCGTAAGAATTTAAAATGAACGAAGATAAGATAAGGAAACACTGGGAAGAATTAGAGAACGAATGAACATACTTGAGGGAATTTAGATACATGAGAATGAATAGATCACGAGCTGATTAGAGAATACTTGAGTGATGCCCCGGTAAGGTTTGGAGAACGAAAGCTGAAAGCTGGAATGAATAATCCGAAATGATGGCCTTCGGAGAATCAAACTGAAAAGACTCCTGAATTGCTCCGGATGGTTGAAAAGAATTCTCACAATCGAAAAAAATTATGAGAGGATGGCATAAAGCTAGCACCAAGAATCTTTAAGAGAACAGATATAATTGTAGAGAAAATCTTCTTCGGTCTTCAAATCCGAGAATGACGATGAGAAACACCATCAAGAATTGTTGAGACACTCTGAAATGAAAAATTAGAAAGGCTGAACCATGGTGAAAAGAATTTGAAAGATCTTAGAGAAGGACATTTGACTAATGATAATTCATTCTTACGTCAACTTTTAAATGAATTTGAGAATAACTCTGGGAAAATTAGAGGAGTCAGGTAAGATCCTGGGAAAAGACCTGTGGGTTAGGGCCCACTCAAAATAAACACCGTTGAACGATTTGAAAAAGAGATTGTGCCGGTTGAATTAAATTGCTTGAATAAGGTAAGACCTCGAAAATAGCTTGGATTGATCAAGAATAGAAGCACTAATCTTCCGAGATATCTTCAGCACAACAGAAAAAATGGAAAACAAGAGGTGAATACTTAAGAAGTGCACCGACATAAGAAAGCATTTGAAATGGGGAGAGGATATGCTCGACAAAGCTTGAATTGAATCCACCGGAGAAGAAAAGAACGAAGAACAAAACACTTGAAGCTGCCTTAGTATCTTCCTGAGAATCACTGGAGCATTTGAAATGGGGAGAGGATATGCTCGACAAAGCTTGAATTGAATCCACCGGAGAAGAAAAGAACGAAGAACAAAACACTTGAAGCTGCCTTAGTATCTTCCTGAGAATCACTGGATAAGAACATGAAGGAAAAGAATGGAGAGACTTCCCATTAATAAAAAAGATACTTGATTAAGAAGTCCGAGTCCTTGAAGAAAAGGGTGGGAGGGCGGGAAAACAAATGCAACTTGGGACGGATGAAACAAACACCGTTGAGAAGACTTAGAGTTGATCTTGCGGATGTCGAAAATGATTGGATCCACTTGAAGAGGAACACACCGGTTGAAAAGGATTGACTTGACAATCTCGATTATCATGAAGGATTAGTACTCCCATAGAAATATGAGAACACCATTTAGGAAAAAGGTATGGAATCAACATTTGACTTCGAAGCAACTCGAATACCACAATCAAAACAAAAAACAAAAGGATTGGCTTGCAGAATAAGCCGGAACAAACATATGATAGAGATTTCATCCGAAGTTTTCATGGTGGGGCCCACACGGGCTCGATCGTACAACACCATCATGTACAAGGCAGTGCACATGACATCCGAAGCGTCCCCGAGTCAGCATAGCCAAGGACTCTTTAAAACACAATGGGACCACTGTAAAACCAACCGTGGATGGGCGGACCACTAGACGTCGAACCCCAATCTCATATCATGCATCTGTCGGAAAGATATCCTAGGAGCTACTTGAATTCCCACCTATAAACTCCCGAAACTTTCTGGTTATGTAATCAGGTGTTGGGGATACAGGGGAAGCATAATATCTCACCCAAAACTAGCAAATCCTACATCCAGCTGTATCCATCCTTCAACACATAACCAAGAAACCTTCGGAAATCATTTACCTCAACCTTCGAAAAGCATCCGTTATACGAGTTATGGCAGTACTCCCGAACTCCCACCCCAGTACTAGGTGGCGTCGAGGTTATCTCACCAACAACTGCATAAAAGATATTTTCGATGTCGGCGAAACTCAGGTATTCCAGAACTGCAACGATAAAATTGTGACGACAACACCTCGGAGCTTAACTCCCCGGGACACTGCCACAACCCCTAAATGTCAGGAGGCACCAAGAACAATATTCTCGTCACAAAACCATCGAAACGATTCCAAGATACCCGCGTGATTCTAAAAAAAATTCATGAAATTTGAGAAGAGAAGAGTCAAAACTATATGTCAGGAGGCCTCACCAGAGCGACGAAGGGACTGAGGAGTAAAAAGAATCCTACTCTCTGATATCTATAATCCTAAGACTCAAAACTTTTCCTTCTAGACTCAACAACGTCAGCGATTCGATCAAGCAGGGGGGTCCTAAGTCGGGGAAGGCTCTGATTACCAACTTGTAACACCCATAATGCGGCTATATCTCCCACGTGTCGGGGCACGACTTAGAGGCATAGCCGCATGGTAGGTCTGTCCCAAGAGGGGTAATCTTTACACATCCCATGTACTGAATAAGAAAGGGATAAAGAGTTGGCTTACACTCGCCACTTCAAACAATTAACAAGTTAAACATACATCATCCAGAATACAAGCAAGGTCCGACTACGGAACCAAAATAAAAGAAGACAACCCCAAATGCTAGATCCCCGATCGTCCCAACTGGGCTCCACTACTGATCAACAGGAAATGAAACAACACAATGAACACGATCTTCATCAAGCTCCCACTTGAGCTCAGTTGTGTCATCTACACTGGTATCATCGGCACCTGCAACTGTTTGGAAGTATCTGTGAGTCACGAGGACTCAGCAATCTCACGCCCGCGAGATCAAGACTATTTAAGCTTATGGGTAGGAAAGGATAGTGAGGTGGAGCTGCAGCAATCACTAAGCATATGTGGTGGCTAACTTACGCAAATAAGAGCGAGAAGAGAAGCAACGCAACGCAACGAGAAGCTAGAAGTGATCAAGAAGTGATCATGAATCTACTTACACACAAACATAACTCCAAAACCGTGTTCACTTCCCGGACTCCGCCGGAAAGAGACCATCACGGCTAAACACGCGGTTGATGCATTTTAATTAAGTTAAGTGTCAAGTTATCTACAACCAGATATTAACAAATTCCCATCTGCCCATAACCGCGGGCACGACTTTCGAAAGTTCAAAACCCTGCAGGGGTGTCCCAACTTAGCCCATCACAAGCTCTCACGGTCAATGAAGGATATTCCTTCTCCCAGGAAGACCCAATCAGACTCGGAATCCCGGTTACAAGACATTTCGACAATGGTAAAACAAGACCAGCAAAGCCACCCGAATGTGCCGACAAATCCCGATAGGAGCTGCACATATCTTGTTCTCAGGGCACACCGGATTGTCCAAGATTCCGGTAGGCCAACCCAGAGTTGCCCCTGGTGGTCATTGGCGGCTGACAGGTTGGACCAACACTCAGAGCAGCACTGGCCGGGGGGGGGTGTTAAAATAAAGATGACCCTCAGGCTCTGTAAACCCAAGGGAAAAAGGCTTAGGTGGCAAATGTTAAAACCAAAGTTTTATTCAAAGCAAACTGTCAAGGGGTTCCCATAACACCCAACCGTGTAAGGAACGCAAAATCAAGGAACATAACACCGGTATGACGGAAACTAGGGCGGCAAGAGTGGAACAAAACACCAGGCATAAGGCCGAGCCTTCCACCCTTTACCAAGTATATAGGTGCATTAAAGTAAATAAGATATAATAATGATATCCCAACAATATCCATGTTCCAACATGGAACAAACTTCATCTTCACCTGCAACTAACAACGCTATAAGAGGGGCTGAGCAAAAGCGGTAACATAGCCAAACAACGATTTGCTAGGAAAGGAGGGTTAGAGGCTTGACATGGCAATATGGGAGGCATGATATAGCAAGTGGTAGGTATCGCGGCATAGCAATAGAACGAACAACTAGCAAGCAAAGATAGAAGTGATTTCGAGGATATGTTCATCTTGCCTGAAATCCCATAAGGAAGAAGAACGAGTCCATGAAGAAGACAAACGGACATAGTTGAACGGATCCTCACAAACGCGACGTTATCGGAACTAACCGAAGAAGCAACACCGGAAAGAAGCAAACAACATAGTAAAAAACCATCACATAATCATGGCATGGTGCACAACCAAGTATGATGCATGTTCAGTTTAATGAAGCATGGCATGGCAAAGTGCACAAGCAAAACTACAAGTTAAGTGGAGCTCAATATGCAACAAGTTGCATATTGACGGAACACCACATGTCTTATTTAGTTCTCTATCGTTTATGTACCCATGAATATTAAATGTTCTTAAACATGGCAAGGGGAAAGCAAATGAAAACTACCTATCTAGGCAAGTTTAAATGAGGCCGGAACAACAAGCAACAAGTCCGTAAAAATCCTCATGAGCATATATTAGATTTGGTACTGTTCTGCCCTAAACACAATTTTAGAGTTATTAAACATGCAAAGTAAAGTCACCATGTTAAAATAGGAATTTTTCTACCCCATTTACATATAAAGTTTATTTAAAATGGAGCTACAGTTATTAAGTTATGAATTTAATCATTTTAGCTTCGGTACCATGCATTGCCCTTTCTCACATTGAGAGTTGGTGCAAACTTCGCCGGTGCATCCAAACCCCGTGATATGATACGCTCTTTCACACATAAACCTCCTTATATCTTCCTCAAAACAGCCACCATACCTACCCATTATGGCATTTCCATAGCTATTCCGAGATATATTGCCATGCAACTTTCCACCGTTCCGTTTATTATGACACGCATCATCATTGTCATATTGCTTTGCATGATCATGTAGTTGACATCGTATTTGTGGCAAGGCCATCGTTCATAATTTTTCATACATGTCACACTTGATTCATCGCAATCCCGGTACACCGCCGGAGGCATTCATATAGAGTCATACTTTGTTCTAGTATCGAGTTGTAATCATTGAGTTGTAAATAAATAGAAGTGTGATCATCATCATTAATAGAGCATTCTCCCAAAAAAATAGAAAGGCCAAAAAAATAGAAAGTCCAAATAAAAAAGAAAGGCAAAAAAAAGAAAGGCAAAATAAAAAAATAAAATAAAATAAAAGGGACAATGTTAATATCCTTTTACCACACTTGTGCTTCAAAGTAGCACCAAGATCTTCATGATAGAGAGTCCCTTATGTTGTCACTTTCATATACTAGTGGGAAATTTTCATTATAGAACTTGGCTTGTATATTCCAACACTGGGCCTCCTCCAGTGCCCTAGGTCTTCGTGAGCAAGCAAGTTGGATGCACACCCACTTAGTTCTTTTGTTGAGCTTTCATACATTTATAGCTCTAGTGCATCCGTTGCATGGCAATCCGTACTCCTTGCATTGACATCAATTGATGGGCATCTCCCTAGCCCATTGATTAGCCGCGTTGATGTGAGACTTTCTCCTTTTTGTCTTCTCCACACAACCCCCTCATTATATTCTATTCCACCCATAGTGCTATATCCATGGCTCACGCTCATGTATTGCGTGAAAGTTGAAAAAAGTTTGAGATTACTAAAGTATGAAACAATTGCTTGGCTTGTCATCGGGGTTGTGCATGATGAGAGCATTCTTGTGTGACGAAAATGGAGCATGACCAAACTATATGATTTTGTAGGGATGAACTTTCTTTGGCCATGTTATTTTGAGAAGACATGATTGCTTACTTAGTATGCTTGAAGTATTATTATTTTTATGTCAATATTAAACTTTTGTCTTGAATCTTATGGATCTGAATATTCTTGCTACAATAAAAAGAAATACATGATGAATATGTTAGGTAGCATTCCACATCAACAATTCTGTTTTTATCATTTACCTACTCGAGGACGAGTAGGGATTAAGGTTGGGGATGCTGATACGTCTCCAACGTATCTACAATTTTTAATTGTTCCATGCTATTATATTATCTGTTTTGGATGTTTATGGGCTTTATTATACACTTTTATATTATTTTTGGGACTAACCTATTAACCCAGAGCCCAGTGCCAGTTTCTGTTTTTTCCTTGTTTTAGAGTATCGCAGAAAAAGAAAATCAAACAGAGTCCAATTGACCTGAAACTTCACGGAACTTATTTTTGGACCAGGAGAAGCCCACGGAGTATCGGAGTTGGACCAGGAGAGTCCCGGGCTTCCTCGTGGACAACCCGGAGGTCCACCGACGTACTTCTTCCTCCCATATATACCCATATACCCTAAAAACATCGGGGAGCACAATAGATCGGGAGTTCCGCCGCCAGAAGCCTCCGTAGCCACCGAAAACCAATCTAGACCCGTTCCGGCACCCTGCCGAAGGGGGAATCCCTCTCCGGTGGCCATCTTCATCATCCCAGTGCTCTCCATCACGAGGAGGGAGTAGTTCTCCCTCGGGGCTGAGGGTATGTACCAGTAGCTATGTGTTTGATCTCTCTCTCTCTCTCTCTCTCTCTCTCTCTCGTGTTCTTGAGGTGATACGATCTTGATGTATCACGAGCTTTGCTATTATAGTTGGATCTTATGATGTTTCTCCCCCTCTACTCTCTTGTAATGGATTGAGTTTTCGCTTTGAAGTTATCTTATCGGATTGAGTCTTTAAGGATTTGAGAACACTTGATGTATGTCTTGCGTGGGTTACCCGTGGTGACAATGGGGTATTCAATTGATCCACTTGATGTATGTTTTGGTGATCAACTTGTGGGTTCCGTGACCTTGGGAATCTATGCATAGGTGTTGGCACACGTTTTCGTCTTGACTCTCCGGTAGAAACTTTGGGGCACTCTTTGAGGTTCTTTGTGTTGGTTTGAATAGATGAATCTGAGATTGTGTGATGCATATCGTATAATCATACCCACAGATACTTGAGGTGACATTGGAGTATCTAGGTGACATTAGGGTTTTGGTTGATTTGTGTCTTAAGGTGTTATTCTAGTACGAACTCTAGGGCTGTTTGTGACACTTATAGGAATAGCCCAACGGATTGATTGGAAAGAATAACTTTGAGCTGGTTTCGTACCCTACCATAATCTCTTCATTTGTTCTCCGCTATTAGTGACTTTGGAGTGACTCTTTGTTGCATGTTGAGGGTAGTTATGTGATCCAATTATGTTATTATTGTTGAGAGTACTTGCACTAGTGACAGTATGAACCCTAGGCCTTGTTTCAACGCATTGCAATACCGTTTACGCTCACTTTTATCATTAGTTACCTTGCTGTTTTTATATCTTCAGATTACAAAAACCTTTATCTACCATCCATATACCACTTGTATCACCATCTCTTCACCGAACTAGTGCACCTAAACAATTTACCATTGTATTGGGTGTGTTGGGGACATAAGAGACTCTTTGATTTTTGGTTGCAGGGTTGCTTGAGACAGACCATCTTCATCCTACGCCTCCTATGGATTGATAAACCTTAGGTCATCCACTTGAGGGAAATTTGCTACTGTCCTACAAACCTCTGCACTTGGAGGCCCAACAACGTCTACAAGAAGAAGGTTGTGTAGTAGACATCAGGAGTACGTCGGTGGAGCAACGTGGGCCCCACGAGAGTGGAGGGCGCGCCTGGGGGTGGGGGGTAGGCGCGCCCCCTACCTCATGCCTTCCTGGTTGATTGCTTGACGTAGGGTCCAAGTCCTCTGGATCATGTTCGTTCCAAAAATCACGTTCCCGAAGGTTTCATTCCGTTTGGACTCCGTTTGATATTCTTTTTCTGTGAAACCCTAAAATAGGCAAAAAAAAACAATTCTGGGCTGGGCCTCCGGTTAATAGGTTAGTCCCAAAAATGAAATAAAAGTGTATAATAAAGCCCAATAATGTCCAAAACAGGATATAATATAGCATGGAACAATAAAAAATTATAAATACGTTGGAGACGTATCACTCGTTGATCAAAGATGGTTAAGTTTCCTAACCATGGACAAAGAGTTGTCATTTGATAAACGTGATCACATCATTAGAGAATGATGTGATTGACTTGACCCATCCGTTATCTTAGCACGATGATCGTTTAGTTTACTGCTATTGCTTTCTCCATAACTTATACATGTTCCCATGACTATGAGATTATGCAACTCCCGAATACCGGAGGACCACTTAGTGTGCTATCAAACATCACAACGTAACTGGGTGACTATAAAGATGCTCTACAGGTGTCTCTGATGGTGTTTGTTGAGTTGGCATAGATCAAGATTAGGATTTGTCACTCCGTGTATCGGAGAGGTATCTCTGGGCCCTCTCGTAATGCACATCACTATAAGCCTTGCAAGCAATGTAACTAATGAGTTAGTTACAAGATGTAGCATTACATAACAAGTAAAGAGACTTGCCTATAACGAGATTGAACTAGGTATGATGATACCGACGATCGAATCTCGGGCAAGTAACATACCGATGACAAAGGGAACAATGTATGTTGTTATGCGGTTTGATCGATAAAGATCTTCGTAGAATATGTAGGAATCAATATGAGCATCCAGGTTCCGCTATTGGTTATTTACCGGAGATGAGTCTCGGTCATGTCTACATAGTTCTCGAACCCGTAGGGTCCGCACGCTTAACGTTTAGTGATGATCGGTATTATGAGTTTATGTGTTTCGATGTACCGAAGGTTGTTCGGAGTCCCAGATATGATCACGGACATGACGAGGAGTCTCGAAACGGACGAGACATAAAGATCGATATATTGGATGACTATGTTTGGACATCGGAATGGTTCCGGGTGAGTTCGGGCATATACCGGAGTACCGGGAGGTTACCAAAAATCCCCCGAGAAGTATATGGGCCTTATTGGGCCATAGTGGGAGAGAGAAGAAGGGAGCCTAGGAGGGGGCGCGCCCCCCAAGCCCAATCCGAATTGGGTGGGGGCCAACTCCCCTTTCCTCCCCCCTCTCTCCCCCTTCCTTCCTCTCCTAATCCAACTAGGAAAGGGGGGAATCCTACTCCCGATGGAGTAGGACTCCTCCAGGGCACTCCATAGAGGGCCGGCCCTCCCCCCTCCTCCACTCCTTTATATACGAGGGAGGGGGGCACCCCATAGACACACAAGTTGACAGTTGTCTTAGCCGTGTGCGGTGCGCCCCTCCACAATAATCCACCTCGGTCATATCATTGCAGTGCTTAGGCGAAGCCCTGTTTCGATAGCTTCATCATCACCGTCATCACACCGTCGTGCTGATGAAGCTCTCCCTCGACAATCAGTTGGATCAAGAGTTCGTGAGACGTCACCGAGCCGAACGTGTGCAGATCGCGGAGGTGCCATACTTTCGGTGCTAGGATCGATCGGATTGTGGAGACGTTCGACTACATCAACCGCTTGTCATAACGCTTCCGCTTACGGTCTATGAGGGTACATGGACAACACTCTTCCCCTCTCGTTTCTATGCATCACCATGATAGATCTTGCATGTGCGTAAGAATTTTTTTTGAAATTACTGCATTCCACAACAGTGGCATCCGAGCCAGGTCTATGTGTAGATGTTATATACACGAGTAGAACACAAAGGAGTTGTGGGCGTGGGTATATACATATTGCTTGCTGATACGTCTCCAACGTATCTATAATTTTTGATTGCTCCATGCTATATTATCTACTGTTTTAGACATTATTGGGCTTTATTTTCCACTTTTATATTATTTTTGGGACTAACCTATTAACCGGAGGCCCAGCCCAGAATTGTTGTTTTTTGCCTGTTTTAGGGTTTCGAAGAAAAGGAATAACAAACGGAGTCCAAACGGAATGAAACCTTCGGAAACGTGATTTTCTCATCGGATAAGATCCAGGAGACTTGGACCCTCCGTCAAGAAAGCCACAAGGTGCTCATGAGGGTAGGGGGCGCCCCCTCGTTTGGGGGTACGTGGATATATATAGGAGGAAGAAGTACGTCGGTGGAGCTTCGAGGGGCTCTTGAGGGTAGGGGGCGCCCCCCTAGGGCGTGCCCCCTGCCTCGTGGGCCCCTCGAAGCTCCACCGACGTACTCCTATATATATCCATGTACCCCCAAACGATCGGGGATGGAGCCAAAAACCTAATTCCACCGCGGAAACTTTCTGTATCCACGAGATCCCATCTTGGGGCCTGTTCCGGAGCTCCATCGGAGGAGGCATCGATCATGGAGGGCTTCTACATCATCATCCAAGCCCCTCCGATGAAGTGTGAGTAGTTTACTTCAGACCTACGGGTCCATAGCTAGTAGCTAGATGGCTTCTTCTCTCATTTTGGATCTCAATACAATGTTCTCCCCCTCTCTCATGGAGATCTATTGGATGTAATCTTCTTTTTGCGGTGTGTTTGTTGAAACCGATGAATTGTGGGTTTATGATCAAGTCTATCTATGAATAATATTTGAATCTTCTCTGAATTCTTTTATGTATGATTGGTTATCTTTGCAAGTCTCTTCGAATTATCAGTTTGGTTTGGCCTACTAGATTGGTTGTTCTTGCCATTGGAGAAGTGCTTAGCTTTGGGTTCAATCTTGCGGTGTCCTTTCCCAGTGACAGAAGGGGCAACAAGGCACGTATTGTATTGTTGCCATCGAGGATAACAAGATGGTGTTTTTATCATATTGCATGAAACTATCCCTCTACATCATGTCACCTTGCTTAAGGCGTTACTATGTTTTTTACTTAATACTCTAGATGCATGCTGGATAGCGGTCGATGAGTGGAGTAATAGTAGTAGATGCAGAATCGTTTCGGTCTACTTGTCTCGGACGTGATGCCTATATACATGATCATGCCTAGATATTCTCATAACTATGCTCAATTCTGTGAATTGCCAACAGTAATTTGTTCACCCACCGTAGAATACTTATGCTCTTGAGAAGAGC
Organism: Triticum aestivum; assembly: GCF_018294505.1. Classification (NCBI taxonomy): domain Eukaryota; kingdom Viridiplantae; phylum Streptophyta; class Magnoliopsida; order Poales; family Poaceae; genus Triticum; species Triticum aestivum. The sequence continues at coordinate 204,859,410 of NC_057812.1, forward strand.
CACTAGTGAAACCTATGGCCCCCGGGTCTCTTTCTCATCATATCAATCTCCATCACTTTACTATTGCTTTGCTTTTACTTTGTTTTTACTTTATTTATTTTGCATCTCTATACCAAAAATACCAAAAAAATATTATTTATCATCTCTATCAGATCTCACTTTCGTAAGTGACCGTGAAGGGATTGACAACCCCTAAGCGCGTTGGTTGCGTTGAGCTATTATTTTTGTGTAGGTACGAGGGACTCGAGCATAGCCTCCTACTGAATTGATACCTTGGTTCCCAAAAACTGAGGGAAATACTTACGCCACTTTGCTGCATCATCCCTTCCTCTTCGGGGAAATCCAACGTAGTGCTCAAGAGGTAGCAAGAAGAATTTCTGGCGCCGTTGCCGGGGAGTCTGCGCAAAAGTCAACATACCAAGTACCCATCACAATTCCTATCTCCCGCATTACATTATTTGTCATTTGCCTCTCGTTTTCCTCTCCCCCACTTCACCCTTGCCGTTTTATTCGCCCTCTCTCTCTATCCTCCCTATCTATTTGCCTCTTTTGCCCGTTTGCTCTTGTTTGCTCGTGTGTTGGATTGCTTGTTTGTCGCGATGGCTCAAGATAATACTAAATTGTGTGACTTCACCAATACCAATAATAATGATTTCCTTAGCACTCTGATTGCTCCTCTTACCGATGCTGAATCTTGTGAAATTAATACTGCTTTGTTGAATCTTGTCATGAAAGATCCGTTCTCTGGCCTTCCTAGTGAAGATGCCGCTACACATCTTAATAGCTTCGTTGATTTGTGTGACATGCAAAAGAAAAAAGATGTCGATAATGATATTGTTAAATTGAAGCTATTTCCTTTTTCTCTTAGAGATCGTGCTAAAGCTTGGTTTTCGTCTTTGCCTAAAAACAGTATTGATTCATGGAACAAGTGCAAAGATGCTTTTATCTCTAAGTATTTTCCCCCGCTAAGACCATCTCTCTTAGAAACGATATTATGAATTTTAAACAACTTGATCATGAACATGTCGCACAAGCTTGGGAGAGAATGAAATTAATGATACATAATTGCCCTACCCATGGTTTGAATTTGTGGTTGATTGTACAAAAATTTTATGCCGGATTGAATTTTGCTTCTAGAAATCTTTTAGATTCGGCCGCGGGAGGCACTTTTATGGAAATCACTTTAGGAGAGGCTACTAAACTCCAATATAATATTATGGTTAATTATTCTCAATGGCATACTGAAAGATCTACTAAAAAGGTGCATGCGATAGAAGAAATTAATGTTTTGAGTGGAAAGATGGATGAACTTATGAAATTATTTGCTTATAAGAGTGTTTCTTCTGATCCTAATGATGTGCCCTTGTCTACTTTGATTGAGAATAATAATGAATCTATGGATGTGAATTTTTTTGGTAGGAACAATTTTGGTAACAACGCGTATAGAGGAAATTTCAATCCTAGGCCTTACCCTAGTAATCCCTCTAATAATTATGGTAATTCCTACAACAATTCTTATGGAAATTATAATAAGATGCCCTCTGATTTTGAATCTAATATTAGAGAATTTATTTCTTCGCAAAAGAATTTTAATGCTATGATTGAAGAAAAATTACTTAAGATTGATGATTTGGCTAGGAACATTGATAGAATTGTTGTTGATGTTGATTCTTTGAAACTTAGATCTATTCCACCTAAGCATGATATCAATGAGTCTCTCAAAGCCATGAGAATTTCCGTTGACGAGTGCAAAGAAAGAACCGCTAGGATGCGTGCTAAGAAAGATGCCTTTATAAAAGTGTGTTCTTCTAGTTCCTATGAAAATAATGATGAAGATCTAAAAGTTATTGCTGTGTCCCCTATTAAATCTTTGTTTTGCAATATGAATCTTGATAATGATGGGTGTCGGGGAAAACTGATCCACGAACACCTATGGGGCCGGCGGACCGGGCCCCTTTCGGTTCGGCGGGGGGCGGAGATCGCACGAAGAGCAGATCGAGGCGAAGCACACGAGCAGTCTACCCAGCTTCAGAGCTCTCCGGAGAGATAACACTCCTACTGCTGCTTGTCTGGTTGTATTATCTTGTGTTCTTGCTCTAGAGAGAGAGCATAGTGTTTTTCTGGGTTCCAAACTAGTCGAACTTCGCGAACCAGTCGAACCGAACCCCCTCTACGTTGCGCATGGGCCTCCTTTTATACGCTAAAGGGGTCACCGACAGGTGGCAACGCAGAGAAGGGTACAAATGTAAAAAGTGAGGTGGTTGGTACAGTTACTTGTACAGTGCACCCTACCTAACCCTGACGGCAGGGGACAAGGGCATTAAATGCCCGTCTGAGTCGCCCAAATAGTGCAGAAAAGGACCGTTAGGGGCGCCACCGTTTGCCACGATGGCGATCTTGTCAGCTTCGCATGCCACTGCGCACCGCTGGCTACACAGCCTCCCGCCATGCGCGCCTGGAGAGGCCCCCCAGAGCGACACGTTGGTGGATGCGCTGGAGCGTGGGCACAGAGTGGCCGCCTGCCGCGGCAAGCGTCTTGCCGCTGCTGTTATCTTGTCGGGTCCGGAGGCTTGTCGCTCACCGGGCCTCGAGGTACCTTGGTTGGTCTTCCCGGCAAGCTTCTCTTGCCGGGGCCTTGTTGCCTTGCTGGAGCGCGTGGCGCGTCGCGGCAAGTTCCTTGGAGTGCCTCGGTTGGCCTTCCCGGCAAGCTCCTCTTGCCGGGGCCTTGTCTCCTGAGCTTAAATACTTTGTTCTTGAATGGCCCCAAGGGAACCATGGAGGATCTTGGCGTTCGCCCGACAAGCCTTGCCGCGGGGTGCTGCAACTGCCCGTGCACAAGTTCGGGGTACTAGGGTACCCCTATTCTAGTACACCGACAGGAGCCCCCGGGCCTGGGCCAGACACGGTGCCGAGCACTATTGGGCCAGGCCCAAGACAGGGCACGGGCACACGCGGACTGGGCCACGCCAAATCTCGCTCCGTATCCACCGCCCTTTCCCCTAACGGCACGCGTTGAATGCGGCGTCGTGGGAGAGATCGTGGGTGGTTCTTTATTCGGAAGGGCGAAACGTCCGCCCCGTCCCTCTTTATAAGCAGAGGAAACAGGGGCAGTTCGTTCCCCCTCGCTGGTTGCTACTACTCCATCTTGACGAACCTCCGCCGCTCCCCCCCTTCTTCTTCTCGAAGCCGAGAGAGCAGCGCTCTGCCCCCCATTGCCACCAGCATCACCAACGCCGTCGACCTCCCCCACCACCTCCGCCATGGCTCCGAAAGCCGACAAGGGAAAGGGCGTGAAGTCGGCCGAGGCGCAGCGGCTCGCGGCGCTGCGGAAGGAGCGGGCGATCTTCTCCCCCCAGCTCGGCGTGAAGGAGCTGAGGGAGTACTTCTACCTCTTTTGGGCGACGAAGACGTGGGCGCATCCGCGCACGAGGGTACTCCCGGCCGCTGCTTCAGAACTGGCTCCAAACGGGTACCCATTCTTCGCGCTGTTCTTCTATTGCGGGCTCTGCCCGCCCTTCTCGGAGTTCTTCTGCGATATCATGAACACCTACGGCTTCCGCCTCCTTGATTTCACCCCCAACGCCGTTTTGACCATGGCAGTTTTCGCACATTTGTGTGAAAACTTTGTCGGAGTCCACCCCAGTGTTGCCCTTTTCCGCCACTTCTTCATACCTCGGGTAGAGAGAGGAGAGCCGCTTGCCGGAGGGATTGCCTGGATCTTGAGAGTCGGCAAGAAGGAGGCGTACTTGGAGGGTGAGCTCCGCAGCAAGTGGGAGGAATGGAGAGCGGAGTGGTGTTGGATCGTCGAGGAGAAACCGTAGCCCTTCACCGCCGTGCGCCAAGCTCCAATAGTGCGCGGTAATGACTGGAGCAACATGGCCCCGGAAGACGAGAGGCTGAAGATCGCCATTACTATGATCCTTCGCCTCAGGCTTGCCGGGCTCATTGTAGACGCTGTAGGCGCAGATTTCCTCCGCCGCTGCATCGCCCCCCCTGCAGGAGAGGGGGAGGCCCGCCTGGGAATTCAAGAACTCGGCGGACATCATGAGGCTGCGGCCGGGCCTCAACTACAACTTCACCATCTTGGAGCTGGATGCAATGCTCTTGGAGTTGTTCAAACGCGACCCCCAGCACCCTTTCATGCTGCCGAGGGGCGTCGTTCCATTGTGCAATAATTCTTCGCTTAACCGGATCCGCGCCATGATGCCGTTGTGCGATTCACACGGAATCGTTCCAACTTGGCAAGAGCCTGCGGATGACGTCGTGCAAGCGTTCTTCGACAACTTGGAAGAAGTGCCGGTCCACGCTGACGAGCAGAAGAGCCTCACCCGTGACACCACCGACAAGGAGCTGCAGCGCATCGCCACTAGGGCGGAAGAGGTTGCGGCCGCAGCTGCCGCGGGCGTGTTCGAGTTCACTGTGGAGGAGGCGGAGGCTGCAGAGGCGGCAAACCTCGCCGAGCGCGCGGAGTTCATTGGCGAGGAAGAGCCTGCCGGTTCTGAAGCTGAGCCGAGCAAGGCCAGCGAGGAAGAGCCCGAGCCTTCAGAAAACTTGCCACAGGCGGAGCCCCCGGCCCCACCAAGAAGGCGCCTTCGCAGGGCCGGAGACGCAGCGGGGCGGCAGCCGGGTCAACAGCCGTTGAGCCGTGCGATGCGCTCTACCGCGGCAAGCAATGTTGCCGCGGGAGCGCCTCACGCAGCAGCTGCAACTGGAGCAGGATCTTCCCGGGCCACCTCCACCTCCCCCGCCAAGCGGGCAAGGGATTCTACTCCTCCACCTCGCCGCACCGGAGGAGGGCCGGACTTCGATCTTTCCGCGCTCAGCTCCGACGAGGAGGAAGAAGAGTAAGTTTCTTTGGTGCTCTTGTAGTTCTTCAATCTTGCTGTTTATATCTTGTATCTGACTTGCTTCAATCTGGACTCCTTTCTTTTCAGGACGCTGGCCCAGAGAGCGGCGAAGAGGGCCAAGGCTGCGGTGATTGTCATCGAGGATGACCCCACCGTGTCAGCAGGAGGTGGGTCCGAGACCACCTTGGCGGACCCGGCAACCACTCCTCAAAGCAGCCCCCAGCGCAGCCCCCAGCGTAAGTTCATAGTTAGCTTTCTGCTGTCAGGCGCGCATGAGTGTTTTTTCCCTTGTTGATATCTTGCTTGTTGACTTGTGTAGGAGCAGAGCAGCCACATCAGGAGCGCCCGGAAGCTGGTCCCGAAGTGCCATCTGCTTCGACTACGCCGCCAAGGGAGGGGTTCCCGGTAAGGGAGCGCTCTCCGGCAAGGGAGAACTCCCCGGCAAGGGGCAGCACCGTCGATCCTGCGGTGGCCGAGACCGCAACTGCAGATCTTGGCGTAGGTAATTCACTTGCCCAAAAACTTTCCCTTGGGTTCTTCTTCTTCTGATTTTCTTCTCTTGGATTTTTGATTGATTTTTCTCCCTTCTTCGTTCTTCAGACCCATCTGCTACTGAGCCAATGGAGACAGAGGGCGCCGGCGAGGAAGGGGCCGGTGCTGATGAGACCGCCGGCAAGGAGGCCGCCAAGGCTGCCGCCGCAGAAGCCGGCGAGGGGTCGGGCGATCGCACTGACGACCCTGAGGCTGCAGGAGCGCCAAGCGCTGCGCCGACCGCCGATCCTTCTGCCGCTTCTACGGAGCCGGGCTCCGAGGAGACCCAGCCCGGCGCCTACTTGAAGGCTGGTGACGATATCTTCATCAAGCTACCCTGGGCGTCGAGCTCCAGGGCACCGGTCGAGGGGGAAACTTTCGATGAGGAGGTGCTCGCCTCTGCTGGACTGTTGTTGGTCGACGCGCCCAGCAGCAGCAGTGGCGAGCCTGAGGAGGAGCAGCTGCTGTGGAAGCTGCTGTCACTCTACCGCGCACGGCAAGCCAAGCTGGCTTCCCGGGAAGCGCTTGTCGCGAAGGCGGGAGTTGACATGGAGAAGCGCGCGGAGGAGCTCCAGGGCTACAATCAAGAAGCTCTCCGGACCCTGGCACAGGAGCGGGAGCGACTCGACGAGGAGCGCATGGCCTTCCTTCTCGAGAAGGCCAAAGCTGAGGAGGAACAAAGGCTGGCCGCCGAGAAGCAGTCCGCGCGAGAAGGCGAATTGGTGCAGCGGAAGGCCAACCTCGACAGCTACGAGGAGGAGCTCACCGAGCACGAGCAAGCACTTGGCGGGGCGCTCAAGGAGGCAAAGGATGCTGCCACAATCGCAGAGGCTGCCAAGAAAGAGCTGGAGGAGAAGGTGGCGCAGCTGGAGGCCAACATCGGGAAGAGCGGCGAGGAGCTTGCCGCGCTCAAGCGTGAGCGTGAGAAGGATGCTGCCGCCCACGGTGAGCTGCAAGGTCTTCTCGCTGAGAGGGGCAAGGAGCTCAGCGCCGCCAAGGATTCCAATACGGACCTGGAGTTGAAGCTGGCCACGCTGATGCAGACACTGGAGGCCGCCAAGGAGCGGGAGAAGACCTTGTCGGAGAAGGTCAAAGCTGACAAGGCGCTGCTGGAGAGCATCGCAGTTACCCAGAACTCGTTCAGAGATACTGTGGAGCACTGGACCGAGGGTCTGGTGAATATTGCCGCAGTCATCAACGAGGAGCTAGCGCAGCTGGGGATGGAGGACTTTGGGTATCCCTCCGACGAGAATCTCCAACCCAGCGCCAAGCTCAGCCTGTTCTTCAAGGGCGTGGCGACGACACTCCAGCGGCTCCGGGAGAGGATCCCAAGGCAGCTGGCGGACGATCGCGCAAAATCTGCGCCGGGGTTCTCCAGAAGGTGCTGATGAAGGTGGCCTTCCGCAATCCGGGCCTCAGCTTCACCAACGTCCTCAAGTCCTTACCGCCGACGCCGATCGGGACGCACTCAAGGCCCTTGTCGCACCCATTATGGACAAGGTGAGCGAGATCAAGAGGGTTGAGGGCGACCGCGTAGACTAGGCCGCCCATTCCTTCTTTTTCCTTGTCGCTGCTAATCATGTTATGAAAACATTTTGTTAGAGCTGCGACAAGTTATCTTGTAATATAACTTTATTTCTGTTATCAATTGCTATGTTATTTCCTCTACTAGATTCCTTCCTTTGTATGTTTTTACCCTACGCTTCTAGGGAACTTGTCAGCGCAGGCACCCGAGCCGCGAGCGCTGAGTACGGAACTTCAGCAGCCTGCTGGCGGCGCTGCTTCCAACAAGAAACCTTGTCGTGACTAGATGCAACACACTTAAGTTGTTGAGCGGACTCAAAACAAAGTAAGGGCGCAACTAGCCACGAGTTGGTTCCTCCGCGCACAGGTTTTCCATACAAAGCAGGGTCGTTCGAGGAAGATAACTCAAAATTTTAAAAACTGATTGCTCAAACTTTGGCAACTTAGCTTTTCTATCGTTTGCTTCCCGGCAAGGCAGAACTTTGCTTGAACGACGCCTGGTCCATACCACAATCTTCTCCTTCC